>NW_010526833.1:23519-48811 GCF_000687285.1 Phaethon lepturus
TGACACTGCAAGACAAGCTAAAAGCAAATCGATCTTTGTGGTTTCATTTCTCCATCTATACAACAAGATTTTAGTTTATTTTTTTGTCTTGCAGGGATGTTGAAATCTGTTTAAGATTTGTAAGGAAATAGAATTAGTGGAATTGGGATCTGTAGAGGACTGGGAAATGGAATATCGGCCTAGCTGTTAGCTGAGAGATGACATCCTGTGCCCTGTTAGTGTATTGTGATGCATTAAGTATGGCATGGGAATTAAGCACCCAGGAGTCTCTTCTTCTCTCTGCTCTCTGGGAAGAAATGAAATGAAGTCACTGTGTAAGGCTCAGGCTGGTTCTACTGTTGTCGCATTTAAGGAAAGCGCAGCCACTCTGCTTAGGAGAGATTTTTTTTTTTGGCTGCAAATCACACAGATAATGTCATGGGGTTTTTTGAATGTGTCAGCCCTCAGCAACCTTCTGGTTTGGCAGAGCCAGTTTCAGAATTGCATCATAAATGCAAAGATAAATCTAAAATAAACAAAAGGAAAGGGTCCTCTGAAGCAAAAATGTTTCCTACTGTATTATTAAAAATATGGAAGTAGCGTGACAATTTTAGTACACTTTGGATCAAAGCAAAATGCAGAGGAGAACAGATATGTGTTGAAACCGCATCATCCAACCTATTTTCAGTTCTGTAACAAAAAATGAGTTTTGTTTTCTTATTACACACCTTTGATGTTAAAACATGTCTTAGAGAACTAAAGCCTTTTTGGGTTCTATTAACTGTCTCTTTTTTTATTTTTTTGTATCAGGTTAAAAACTACTTCTATTGCTGTATGATTTACAAGAAATACTTATACCAGACAACACACAACAGCTAGCTGGGCAAATACTAGTACATCAGATTTCAACTTGCTTTAAAAAGGCAGCTATATTTTTCATACATGCCTGGTTGCGTGAGCCTGACATGTTCCAAACAACCTTTCCTAGCCAATAGTTAGATTTCCCAGCAGTATAACACAAATGGGTCGTTAGCTGCTGTAGAAGTCTGGAGTGTTTTAAGTTAAATCTGGAACGGCTAGGCTGTATGGTTCCCGTAGGGCTGCAGAGTAATGTGGGTTGACAGACTTACTGCCTCCACTGCTGTGCTCCTGTCAGCCTCCAGGAAGAAAGGAGATGCCAAGTCCCAAGGTGCAAACTGTTTTGCAGCGCGTGTTTTGCTGCTGTTTCTGGTGTGTGTTCTAAGGATAAGAAAAAGCAAGCTGCAGGAATAGCTGGCTTCAGCATCGCTGTTGCTGCGTTCTGAGTGCATGTAGATTAACCTGCTTGCTGTCTCAATGTTGTTTTCTCTTTCCCCCCCCAACATGCTTCAGTGATCTTCAGAGGCTTGGAGAACTGCAGTCAGAACTGGCAGGGATGGCAGATTTCACTGCAACTTACCTTCAGTGTCAGCTGCTCCTCATCAAGGTTTGACTTCATCTGTGTATTTGGGCTGTTCTTCAAAAATGCCCCCAGTCCACCTTAGCAGGGCACTTTCATGTTTTGTTGTTTTTGCTGAAAACTGATGTCTGATGAAAGCACAGGTTCCATGGATTTCTCGTATTCCTGGTTCCCTTCTGTGGCAAATAATCTAGGTAGTAACTTTGCCAATGAGTACGCCACTGCAGATCTCTGCTGTTGTACCCGGGACTTATGTTGGTTCATGTGCATTTTGCCACTGCAGAGCTTATTTTCTGACAGAAATCACAATGGAGACAACTCCTCTGTAGCCTTTTATGTTACGAGAGTAACTTTTCTGGGCTTGTGGCCACTGGAATGCTTTTTGCTAAACTGCTGCTATAAGCGAAGTTTTTATAGACAATGTTTTGTAGACAGCTTTTTTGGCATCAATGCCAAATGAATTCTTTAGACTTGATTGAGCAAAATGGCAGTCGTGCTTTCTTCTGCAGTGCTAAAATCATCTATCTATTTGGTATTAGTAGGTGAAGTCATTATTTTGACACCATGGCAGCAACACTTTTCAAAGTTAGCTTCTTGCTGTGAACAGGAACTGATTTTTTTGCTTCACTTCTCAAGCTATAAACTGGT
The DNA here is from genome assembly GCF_000687285.1 of Phaethon lepturus. Classification (NCBI taxonomy): domain Eukaryota; kingdom Metazoa; phylum Chordata; class Aves; order Phaethontiformes; family Phaethontidae; genus Phaethon; species Phaethon lepturus. The sequence goes on from NW_010526833.1 coordinate 25,585, forward strand.
GGTAATATTTAAAGAATGTCAGGAGACTAACTTAGCATTCTGAATGTAATCTGTACACATGTAAAGCAAGAACTCACAAACAGGTCTCCAGAAGGGACTTACAAGCTTTGTTATGTAAAACCAGGAGGAGATTTCAGTTTCACTGCTAAATGCATAGCTGCTGCTTGGCATATCTCATGGCAGCCCTCAAATCCTTGGAATACATTTATCACCCGAGAAGGTATTTTAGATGAGTGGTGTTACAGTTCAGTACAACCCTAGCTAAATCCAAAACTTTGGCAAAAGTGAAATGTGCTGTCCAGGCAGAGGACTAGGATTTGGAGGTGGCTTTGCTGCCCTCCTCCAGAGTTTGGCTGGAGTGAACCAGGTGGTTTGTGTATCTGGCGGAGTGCTCTGTTTGGAAGAAGTGGGGTAAATGCTGCACAAGCCATTCTTGGCTCAGGTTGTAGAACAATCATCACATTGTGATGTGACTGAAATGAAAAGTAACTCATAGTATCATGCAATTAAAAATTTTGATATGGCAGAGAACCCGAATGTCAGAGCAGCCCTTCTCAGTAGATTTCTTTCCAATTGCTTCTTTCCCCAACAGAACAGAAGCTGTGTTGGGGAAAAGAGTATCTTCATTTCCCAGCCTCTCAAAGCTCAAAAGGTTCCAGACCTTAAAAGGCTTCACATACGTGGTGATTTTTAGGGGTAGTTAGCTGGGATTTTGGGGCCAGCCTAGGCTGTATGTTCTTGAGCTTTGCCTACAGCCAACTCTGTGTGTAGCTGTATCTAAGGACAAGCAGCTTCAAAAAGGAGGCAGTGATCTAAATCATTCACTCAAGCTTTCTTAATTTTTTTTTAAACATAAATCAGCAAGCAAATAGGGTGTGGTTGGGTTTTCTGGCTTTTTTTGTAGTACAGATATCGGTGGCTGATTTACATTTATTCTTAGTAACTCCAGGATCTTTGGTTGGGCAGAGGCTGTCATCAGGGAAGTTCAGAAATACGCCTGTGTAGGTGTGTTTCTGGGGACAGTTGTTGTTATTTCCACTTTTTGCCTGCAATGTGAGATTGCCCTGATCTTGGTCTCAGGGAGGTGATAAAGCAGTGGGCTATTGTTTTTCATATTTCATTCTGCATAAAGTTCTCCTTAAAAAGCATTGAAGAGTTTGGCTCAGCCAGTCTTGAATTCATAGCTTTGTTAATATTATTCTCAACTTCTGTTTTGTATTTTATAGTTGTATAGGTATCTCCGTGTATTTGTAGAACAATACATATTTTGGAGGCCTTGGTTCTCCGTGTTGTGTTTAAAAGCACAAAAGAAAACTTTGGTCTGCTTTTCCAAACAACCTGTTGATGTACAGCTGAGAGACAGGGAATCTTCCCTGCTCCTAAGCCCATCTAGTAGGGGGTTATAATATTTAGACTGAACCGAGTATTTATCATCATTTCATGGTTTTCTTCTGTAGGCCCTGCAGGAGAAGCTGTGGAACGTGGCAGCTCCTCTGTACCTGAAACAGAACGCTTTAGCGTCTGCTGCAGCAAAACAGGTGAGGTAGAAGCAGCTGGGGCTGTGTGGAGGCGAGTCTTTGGATATGAGCCCTTCCTTGGCCATGCAACAATAATACACTTCTGACTTTCCACTGCTGTAGTCTGTCCAAGTAAATCTTAGTTCCCCAAAGTGGAGTAATTTCTCTCATCCTCAAAAGATGAGTGGCGAGTGGGGGAGGTTCATGACAAGTGGAAAAAGGCAAACATCGCACCCCTCTTCTAGAAGAGCAAGAAAGGAAGATCCAGAAAACTGGGCTGCTTGGCCTCGCCTCATTCCTGGGGAAGGTTATGGACAAACTCCTCTTAAAAGACATTTCTAAACAAGTGAAGGTCAACACGGTGATTGGGAACAGCCAAAATGCATTTCCCAAGGGCAAATTATGCCTGACCAATGTCATTGCTCTCTGACAAGGGGACTGGTGCTGCGGACAAGGGGAGGGCAGTGGATGTACTGTCCCTTGACTTTAGCAAAGCCTTTGATGCTTTGTCCCATCGTTTCCTTTTCACCAGGCTGGCAGGATTCTGGCTGAATAAGTGGGTGATAAGGTTTCTCCAAATTGAGGAGCCAGTTGATACGCTGGAGGGCATGGCTGCTGTTCAGGCTGCTCTGGACAGGCTGGGGAATTGGGGTGACAGGAACCTCATGGTGTTCAGCGTGGAGATCCTGGTGGACAACATGTTGAACATGAGGCAGTAAAGAAGGCCAAGTGCATCATGGGCTGTCTTAGCAAGCATGTAGCCATCGGGTCTGGGGAGGTCATCCTTTGCCTCTGTTCAGCTCTGGGGACACCGTGTGTGGAGGGCTGTGTTGTGTTTTGGCCTCCCCAGTAGAAGAAATCTGCTGACAAACTGCAGCAAGTTCAGCAGAGGGTCACCAAGGTGGTCAGGGGCTGGAGCACATTCCCTGCAAGGAGAGGCTGAGGGAATTGGGCTTGTTCAGCCTGGAGAAGAGAAGGCTCCAGGGTGGATTTACTGCTGTCTGCCACTGCCTTGTCGTAGGATACAGATGAGGTGGATCCAGACTGCTCTGGAGAAGAGACAAGGGACACAAGTTGGAACAGGAGAAATTCTGATTAGATACAAGGTGGAGGGAAATCTACTGTAAGGGAGGTTAAAATACTGGAACAGGTTGCCCAGAGAGGTGGGGAGAATCTCTGTCCTTGGAAGTGTTCACAGCTTGATGTGGCCCTGCATAACTGGGTCTAATTAGACCTGCTCTGAGCAGAGGACCAGGCTAGATGTCCTCCAGAGGTCCCACCCAACCTGAGTCAATCTGATTCTGTGATGTATAAATGTGATCTGATCCTGGAAAAACTGAAACTAAGCACTAGGAAAAGGTAAAGGAGAAAGTAAGAAATTAAGTAATCTGGAAACAAATCTAGGGTAAAAGCAAGTTCATGGATCTGCTGGGAAACTATGCTGACATTTTGAGTCTTCAGTTAATGAAGATGTAATAAGAGGCAGGTACTGCTGTGCATCAAAACCTTCTATGCTGTTGACAGCTGTCTCCAGGGATAGGAGAAGCAAAAGCCAATGAGCTTTTTGTATCTTCTCTAATTGAACTGTGTCTTGGGTGCCCTTCTCAGTAGCATGTGAATGCCCTGGGAAGTTTATTGTGAACACGGAACACTTCCCCTCAGTGCAAAGTGAGGAGATATTTCCTACTAAGTAACTTGCAAGTTCTTGGTCTCTATACAGTCATACTGAACTCAACTGTTATTAATTTGAGCACTTCTCTTGTCTACTTAAGCTTATCTATTCGACAGATGAAGTATGATGAGTAAAACTGCAATGTGCTGTCTAAGCCTTTAGCTGTGTATCTGAAATAACCCAGAATCATACTTATCTTGTGATAGTTCCCATCTCCAGCTGCAGTACACAAAGCGTTGTTGAATGTGAAGTTGTTTCCAAGAGAATTTTGTCAAATACACCTCCAAAAATGTAAACCTGAGCAGGACCATTGAGGTTGCTCTGTTGTGCTGCTCACGTTTTGTGTTCCAGACTAGGCAGCGGGAGTCGGTGAGTGCTCTACCCCTAGAAATCTAAAATGCAATGTCAAAAAATAGACTGCCGATGGAGGGAGTGCTTGATTTCAGGCCAAGTTTCATGAATTGTTTCTTTAATATAGCCAAGATAACCTTTTAGGATTAGGTGCCACTTCACACTGTGAAGAATTTCACCAAAAGAATGAGGCTTATGGATTAATACATTCCTCAGTATGAGGAAAAATGCCAGAATCTTGTGATCATGCTTGTGCAAAAGTTTAACAGAGTCTGATGGTTTGCTACCCCTGCGGCGTCTGTCTGACAGATCTTGGAAGAAACTTATAAAATGGAGTTCATGTACAGCGGTGTGGAAAGTAGACAAGTGGTCATTATTCACCACATGAGACTGCAAGCGAAGGCGTTACAGCTTATAGTGACTGCGCGAACCACTAGAGGGTAAGGATGACCTGGTGAAAGGACCTTCGTAGGGTTAACTGTGAGCTTAGTTTCCTGAAGCTTTGTTTAAAAAAAAAAACAAAAAAAACCAGCAAGGATAAACTAGACACAGAAAACATCATGGCATGCCAATAACCATTTCTTAAACTACTTCAGCATGAAGAGCCTTCTTTTGCCTTTGGTGTAGCTGTAGAGTGGCACAATACTAAATTAAATGACAAAATTATTAGGAAGACATGTTTTAGGGGGTTGAGTTCTCTCGGCTATGAACATATAAATAGTTAAAAATGTTGTAGAGTGTGTCTTGATATTTGGGACCTATTTAAATGAGGAAATATCATTTACCAAAGAATCCACTAATTGTGTTTGCTTCCTTAAGTATTAGTTGCTGAGTTTTTAGTATCAGAAAATAATTGTCTTTTTGACTGATCTGCAGCTAATCTTCGCGTGACTTAAACACAAAATGCTCATGTGTATGCACGGCTTAGGGAACACGAGAGGCTCTGTGTGGTCCGTTCTGGCTGCCAAGGTCAATGAAGTTACACATGGGTTTGGATGGTTGTAGAATTAGGACTATTAGAAATAATTGTTGGTGGAGTCAGAGCAAGGTGGTTAGTGTCCTGACTTGATTACTTTTGTTTCCAGTTTGTTGCCATCAATTTACTGTGTTGCCACAATATATTTTTCTCTTAACCTCCTGTTTTATAGGTGGAAAGTTAGTATTTTTCTAGCAGTGGCTTTCAGACCTTAATTAGTGCCTTATGCAGATGATTTTTTGTGGGAGGGGGATATGGATGTGGGGAGGAAGATAGCAATTTTTATTTCTCCTTTTGTGGGGAACACCTTTCTGGCCTTAACTTTGTAAGATCTTTTAGTTTTTAGGAGCTTGAACTGGATTCCAAAACACCTAAATGTTTATAACCATAAAGCCAATTTTCTTCAAAACTAAAGCAAGGAATGTTATCTTCATTACAGAGTGGAACCCCTTTTTGGGATGTGTGAAAAATTCCTACAGGAAGTGGATTCCTTTCAGAGGTGAGAAACTCCATTGCTTCTTCACTTTATGTTAGAAATTCCCCCCACCATTGTCATCAGGGAATATTCCATTTGTTTTGCACCTCTTGGCATCTCCCTTCCCCTGTTGCTGTCCCACGTTGGGGACTACTGTCATGAGATAATGATAAAGCAAGAAGTAAACTCCATCCTAAATGTGGGATTAATGGAAGAGGTACGACAAAAAAGGGAATTTCCCTTTTCTAAATTTCTAAATTGTAAATGAGAGTGTGAACCGTCTACATGCTGAAGGTGGGACTTATCTCACCCAGGTGTTGACACTTCTTTGTAGACCACTGCTTACAAAGCACTCGCTCAGCTCCCCTCTCACTGGAGAGGTATTTCTTTCATCTTGCCCCCTAATCTAGATGTCTAAAGTAGGTCAGATTAGGGATGCCCAGGTTTTTTCTGTTGACTCACAAGGAATTGGATAGCTAGCCCAGAGACATGGGTATCCAGAGTTGGGTGAGCAGAATTCTGCCTCTAGTTCTGATTAAATTCTCATTTATTTGTGGTCCATATGCTTGGCAATTGTGGCTGGTTAAGGGATGAGAAAAAGGAGCCCAATCTACCCATTCCCTCATGTTTAGCTTATTTAGTAGCTAATGACTAGAACTACTCATTTCCTTTGTATCTGTTCTTCACATGAGTCTCAGGATCAGCAAAACACATCACTTTTTCTCAGGAATGTAACTCCTACAGGCAGTGATGAATTCCACAAAAGAGAATCTGGATGATGGTAGATCTTGTCAGCGAGCTGTAAGGTCACCTATAAATGCTTGGACATGTGAAATCCCTGTGTCTAGGTTGTGCAGCCTGAGCATGCCAGAATTCAGTTGCATCCCATGACGGAGTAGTTGAAATTTGCTGTCTGTGGAGTGGCAGTCATAGGAACACAAGGATGTGTCGTCCTGCCTGGCCCTCTTACCATGTACAAAGGAGAATGTGATTTTTTTTTTTTTTTTTTTTCTTCCAGCCTTGCCAATCTGGTGGTAGAGGCTTCCATTTATAGAATAGAATCACAGAACCATTAAGGTTGGAAAAGACCTTTAAGATCATCAAGTCCAACCATCAACCCAACACCACCGTGCTCACTAAACCATGTCCCGAAGTGCCACGTCTACATGTTTTTTGAAAAATGGTGACTCCACCACCTCCCTGGGCAGACCGTTCCAATGCTTGACCACTCTTTCAGTAAAGAAATTTTTCCTAATATCCAATATAAACCTCTGCTGGCACAACCTGAGGCTGTTTCGTCTCGTTCTATCACTGGTTACTTGGGAGAAGAGACCAACACCCACCTCACCACAACCCCCTTTCAGGTAGTTGTAGAGAGTGATGAGGTCTCCCCTCAGCCTCCTCTTCTCCAGACTAAACAACCCCAGTTCCCTCAGCCGCTCCTCATCAGACTTGTGCTCCAGACCCCTCACCAGCTTCGTTGCCCTTCTCTGGACAAGCTCCAGCACCTCAATGCCCTTCTTGTAGTGAGAGGCCCAAAATTATGGATTATGAGCTCCTATAAAGCACCACCAGGGTCCTGAAAATAATCTCACTTCTAGGGCTTTAGGACCTGCAGCCATTTTGGGCATGCCTGATATTCCTATCCAGGCTTTATGGACTCAACTCTAGGTGAAGGTAGAGCATGACACTGGATTTGACAAGTGGGGAGGAGAGCCCGTTGTTCACAAGTCTGATCGCCTACAGAAATGCTGCATTTTTTTTCACCAAATTGCATGAGTAGTTATGAGGCTTACAAAACTGCTAAACACAACAAAAAAGTTGCTGATAAAAACAGATAAGCTACCAATGACTCAGTCTTAACGAAGCGTCTTCTGCACACAGGGGTGTAGAGTAGTAGCCCTTCTATATAAAGAACAAGAAATACCAAATGCTGTTATTGTGAGAGGCTGTTGTCCCAAGCTATAGAGTGGATTCTATTCTCTGTTCTTGACCTCTAGAAGTAGCTTCCCCCCGCCCCCCCAATTCCAATTTACTGTTAAAATTTGTCTCCTCGGGTGTCATAAGTAATACTCTTATAAATATTGGTAGAGAAAAAGCCATTCTAGAAACTTTGCTGAGCAGAAGGTCAGACAACTTGCATATTGGGGGTGTGGGTATGTTAGATCCTGTAATGAGTCAGCTGTTCAGTTAGAATCATCAAATCTTTGGGTTGGAAGGGACCTTTCAAGGCCATCTAGTCCAACCCCCTGCCATGAGCAGGGTCATCTTCAACTAGAGCAGGTTGCTCAGAGCCCCATCCAACCTGACCTGGGATGTTCCCAGGGATGGGGCATCTACCACCTCTCTGGGCAACCTGGGCCACTGGTTTACCACCCTCACTATGAAAAATTTCTTCCTTCGATCTAGTCTAAATCTACCCTCTTTCATTTTAAAACCGTTACCCCTTGTCCTGTCACTGCAGGCCCTGCTAAAAAGTCTGTCCCCATCTTTCCTATCAGCCCCTTTAAGCCCTGGCAGCTGCAAGAAGGTCTCCCCGGACCCTTCTCTCCTCCAGGCTGAGCCCCCCCAGCTCTCCCAGCCTGTCCTCCCAGCAGAGCTGTTCCAGCCCTCGGAGCATTGCTGGGGCCTCCTCTGGCCCCGCTCCAGCAGGTCTATGTCTCTCCTGTGCTGAGGGCTGTAGCCAGTTGAAAGTGCACAGCATGAAGAATTAGGCATATGCAGGTCTTCCCTGAGAAGTACCAATTCCAGAAGTTTGCCAGGCGACTATAGTAGGAATGGTTCTTTCACCCAGCTGTCTGTCTTTGTTGAGACACCAAGATTGAATGCAGAGCACTGGAATTGCCTGTGGTCTCACTTAATTATCACTCTTACTATCTAAATAGCACTACAGCTGCATGTGCAATGAGCAGACGAATCCCTGCAGTTTCTGGTTCTCATTAATGTGGTCATGTTCAGCACCTCAATGTCTGTAGCTCCTTTTTTGTGAATCTAGGTTCCTTTGCCTGCTAGGCTATGTGTTTATGAAGGACCGAAGTAGTGAGTCCTGCATAGCCCTTCATGTTGTCAGTTTGAGCACAAGGTATGGTCTCAACATAGCTATCCAAAATCATCTTTATCTTATCTATGAGATGTGCATCAGAAGAGGAATGTATACATCTAATTCTGTCATTATAACTAAATATAAGCATTAAGTAGCTTGGCTGAAAATAACAATACTGTTGAAAATGTTGGAAAAAAAGCATTTGATTTTTAATTTATTCTTAACACAGATGTTTCATCTCTGAGCTCCCACATATGCAAGGCAGTTTTGTAGATAAATTGCTGGACTTAATGCCCAGACTTGTGACATCCAAGCCTTCAGAAGTGGTCAAGATTCTTCAGACAACACTGCGACAAAGTACCTTCCTCCACCTTCCTCTTCCAGAGCAGGTCAGTTTAACACAGAGAATTAAAATGCACTATCCTTGCAGACTGTCTTAGCATCCAACTAGTTTCTAATATACCATGAAGCTTGTAGGATTTGGGTTCCTGGTCAGTCCCAAGTGTTATTTCTTCAAAAGCTTTCTTCTTCTTACCTAGCATCCTCAGGACTACTGCTAAAAATACAGAAGACTTAGTAATTCCTGGCAGTATCTAAAAGGATCCAAAGTTGATGCGCTGTTTCTCCATTAAGAACAGTAATGACTGTCTTTTTTTTCTTCTTCTTTCTTCCTCTGCCTCCCCCACCTTATTTTTGCCAATCGCTTTGCCCCTAATAGCTCCACAGAGCTACTGCAAATATCATTGAGCCTACCGGTGAGTCTGATAATCCTCTGAGGTTTACATCGGGGTTGGTAGTGGCGCTGGATGTTGATGCAACTCTGGAACACGTGCAGGATCCCCAAGGAACCGTTAAAGTGCAGGTAAGCTGTTGCTTGACATAAATGCAAACGGGAGCGTGTCTTGGGGGCAGTTTGTTTAAGGATGTCAATACTTCTAAATTGCAAATAATTGTGCACTTTATTAGTAAGAGTGTTGGATTTCTGTATTTTAGCCACATGTTTAGAAACTGGCTTGTATATAGTGTGTTGAGTTGACTTGTGTACAGTTGCTGAGAGTTTGCTTTGAGCACTTTGATGGCATTCTATGCTCCACACACGCTACCCTGTGCTTTCATAGAATGGTTTGGGCTGGAAGGGACCTTTCAAGGCCATCTAGTCCAACCCCCCTGCCATGAGCAGGGACATCTTCAACTAGAGCAGGTTGCTCAGAGCCCCATCCAGCCTGACCTGGGATGTTTCCAGGGATGGGGCATCGACCACCTCTCTGGGCAACCTGGGCCAGGGATTCACCACACTCATTGTGAAAAATTTCTTCCTTAGATCTAGTCTGAATCTGCCCTCTTTTAGTTTAAAACCATCACCCCTTGTCCTGTCACTACAGGCCCTGCTAAAAAGTCTGTCCCCATCTTTCTTATCAGACCCCTTTAAGCACTGACAGGCTGCAAGAAGGTCTCCCCGGAGCCTTCTCTGCTCCAGGCTGAACCCCCCCAGCTCTCCCAGCCTGTCCTCCCAGCAGAGCTGTTCCAGCCCTTGGAGCATTGCTGGGGCCTCCTCTGGCCCCACTCCAGCAGGTCCATGTCTCTGCTGTGCTGAGGGCTCCAGAGCTGGACGCAGCACTGCAGGGGGGTCTCCCCAGAGCGGAGCAGAGGGGCAGAATCCCCTCCCTTGCCCTGCTGGCCACGCGGCTTTGGGGGCAGCCCAGGACATGGTTGGCTTCTGGGCTGTGAGTGCACATTGCTGGCTCATGTCCAGCTTTTCACCCACCAGGACCCCCAAGTCCTTCTCCATGGGGCTGCTTTCCATCCCTTCACCCCCAGCCTGTGCTGATACTGGGGCTTGCTCTGACCCAGGTGCAGGACTCTGCCCTTGGCCTTGTTGAATCTCATGAGGTTCACCTGGGCCCATGCCTCAAGCTTGTCCAGGTCCCTCTGGATGGCATCCTGTCCCTCAGGTGTGTCAACCGCACCACTGGGCTTGGTGTGGTTTTCATATATATGTGGTTTTCACATGCCCTGGGCATGTTACCGACATGAGCACAAGTAAGTGCTGGTGAACTTCCAGCTTGTGTAGTGGGAGAAGGAGGAGCAAAATAAGCTGTTCTATGTGGTACAGAAATACACAAGCTTCTGGCTCTCTGTGTTTACAACTTACCTTTCTTCCCGCTGCTGAATCACTAGTTTCAAATGCAGCTGAGGAGGTAGGTGTGGTATGATGCCAAGTAAAAGATGCAAATTCACCGTGTAGCAGAGATTAAAACCTCTTTACAATGCAGAGGAAGAAGCTGATGTCAGTGCAATTTTTTCCCCTCTGCTGTTTTCTCCCAGCGTGTGGCTGTTAAATCTGGGGCTACTGGACTCCTGTCTCCAAGCTAAAGCACACATTTCTGCCTTCCCAACTCAAACAGAAAACACCAAATAAAGCACACTGTGCAAATCCCCAGTCCAGTTGTCATTCAGTTGTTTCCTTTTTTGTTTGTTTGTTTGTTTCCTATAGGTATTATATCCAGATGGACAAGCACAGCTAATCCATCCTAAACCAGCTGACTTTCGAAATCCTGGTCCTGGAAGGCACAGGCTGATAACTCAGGTTTACCTCTCACACACAGCCTGGACAGGTAATGCTAATGATACAAGTTCACATGATGGTGTTGCTGCATTTTTCTAAGATAAGAATGTGTCTTGCTTGATCTCGGTCTCCTGCATGTAAGACATACAAGCCCACAGTCTTGGGGGCTTCGAGGATCCTGGAGTCTACGGCTGTTGTTGATGCTGCCCTTAGTGTTCCTCAGATTTCTGCCTTTGAGGAGTTGCATCCCCCTGGCTCACAGGGCTGCTGTCATGGGAGAGAAGGTGCTGGGGGCTGCGCACGCAGTCTTCCGGCACTGGGAGCCCTTACGCAGGAGCACGTCTTCGAGGTGAAGTTATCCATTCCTGTGCAGAGCAAGATCAGTTGTAGGAGTCAGGTCTGCAGCCTTATTCAAAGGCAGGGCGTCATGGTGAGCTGACTCATTGTAATTCATTGTTTTAGATCCGACAGGTAGTTGAGCAGGGCAGAGAACCTTTGGAACTGTGTGTACTCAAGAGTATAATTTCACTTCTGATTAAACTTTCACCCTTTTAGTGCCCTAAAAAACACCCTTTAGCTCTGGTGAAATGTGCGACTCCAACATTCCTGTTCGGCCCCACTTGGCATTCACACTTCCCCCTGAAAGTGCTTCAGTAATTGGCTGGTGGACTTCAAACAACAAAAGCAGGGAGTATTTGTTTGCAGCTCCCTTTGTCCTGTTTTCTTTTAATCCCTTCACGTTTATTCAAATGTGGCTTTTTTTTAATGAGTACTTTATTTTCTGACCAGTTATTAATAGGTTTTGGTGATTTATTTATTTTTTTTCTTTTAACCAACAGAGTTGTTTAGTGCTGTGTTCTTTCATGTACTCATATTTATAATGTACTTCCATGGTGTACTCATTTACCCTGCTATCTTTGTTTTGTTTTGGAGAAGGAAAAATGGTATTGTTTTTATGACTGGAGGTATCTTGATTTAAAGGTTGATCCTGTCCCAGAGGGAGCTGAATCAAGTCCTTATTTCTGCTTCTGCAGCATTCACTGGAAGGGCATTTTAAGTATGGCCCTAAGGGATTCTGTTCTGGTGTCTCCCCATACCATTATTTTAACTATTCACTTTGACATTTGGCACTTGGGTATATAAAATGTGGGGAGGACACCAAGCTAGGAGGGGTTCAGAGGACAGGGTGAGAATTCAAACTGGAGAAATTGCCTTAATTCAAGAAATTGAAACTTAACTGAAGGCCAATAAAAAGTGTGTGCTTAGGAATGAGAATGCCCCAATACAAAGCACAGATTGACTGACAGGCGTATAGCAGAAGCAACAGGGGTGACTGCAAGCTACAAATAAGAGCTGACAGTATGGTGAACAGGTGAGTCTCAGGGAGGTCTTAGCTGAACTGTGGGGTAACTGTGGAACAAGGTTATTTCTTGTGCTCTCTCTGGTGCTGATGGTGTCTCAGCTGGAGTACCACTGCATCGCTTCTTAAAACTCTGTGGGTTTCAGTAGGTTTGATTTAGTTTTCAGTAGTGTAGTCTGTCGTGTGTTAACCCGCTGTACAGTTAAGCCCCGCACACTGCCCGGTGGTCGCTCGCTCCTCGCCACAGTGCGATGGGGCAGAGAATCAGAAGAGTAAAAGTGCAAGAACTTGTGGGTGTTGCACTCTTTAGCAATCGCTAAAACATCCCTGTGTATCAACACCATTTTGGTCACAAATCCAAAGCATAGCACCATGCGAGCTACTATGAAGAAAAATTAACTTTATCCCAGCCAAAACCGGTACAAGTACACACAGAAAACCTAAAGGAATTAGGTTTTTCAGTCTAGAAAGGAAGATTTTGATGGGGATATAGTACAACTCTGAGCAGCATGCTGGACTATGTGGACTGAAAGCCCGTTTTTGTTATAACCACTGGGAAAAGAACAAATTGAAATCATCTTATGGACAGTATTAGGAATATCTGTCTAGCCACTGAGATGTTTAAGGAGGGGAAAGGGCTGTCTTGCAGTGTAAAAACCTCCAACAGAGGAGAATCTTCTCCTGTGCCGTGAGTCTTACCAGACATCATCTAGATTTACTTGATCCTGCCATAAATAATAAAACCATAAAAGACCATAGAACTAGCAGGTCTTGCTAGCTATATTTTTATTTGGTTGGAATAACCAAATAACTATTTTTTAAGTTAGTCGTAATATTCTTTTTTTAAGCTATGACAAAGGGGAGGGTGTTTGAAATAGTGCTTAGTTCTGCTGTGCTGAATGTAAGGACAAAGTTGTATTTTCAAACACCACATCAAATTCTGCTTAGCCCAGAATGGCTCTGTGCTTTACCCAGCATACACAAGATAAAATTTCATTCGGTGTTGGTTGTTCCGTGTGTGATGATGGTCATGTTTGCATTGTTCTGTTTGGTTTCTTTCCTCTGCAGAGCCGTGTCAGATTGAAGTGCGGTTGCTGCTGGCTTACAATTCCAACAGGAGCAAAGCATCTGCTAAAATTCCTAAATCTACCTGGAGCGAGAGCTTGGAGGCTCTCCCGCAATCTGAAAATGGCATAGAGGGGACCATACCCTTCAGCAAACCTGTCAAAGTTTATATAATGCCCAAACCTGCCAGACGGTGAAGTCTATTGCTAAAAGAAATAGATTTATGGCATTGTTGGGTTACACGAAAACAATATGCTGTGTTCCGAGACAGCGAACCAAACCAAAACAGTTTTATACTTGTGTAAAATAAGTCAACCATAGAAATAAAGAAGAACAATCGGTCTCCTCTGTTAAGAAGCAGATAGACCAATACAGGAATTATTCAGCTGGTTAAGAATAGTTTCAAGAAAATGCAGGTGTTTCTATACTGAGTCAACAAAATGAAGACAGTTCTCAGTCAGCATTCCAGTAGTAATTTCATTGGGCTGTTATCTTCAGTTTTTACTTATCAGAAATTTCTCTTCAAGGCCTCTAGGTTTTCTGCTATGTATTTACTATGTAAATGCTTAGGCATGTAAATCAATGTTTATTTTTACAGTAGTCTGAAGTTAAGGAATTTGAGTTTTTTTGGGGGGGGTGTTTGTGTTTTTTTTTAATGTCTAAAACTTGCATTTGTGTGTTGGTACCTAAATTCTTAGTTAAAAAACATAAAATTCTAAAGTGCTATTGTTCTTCTGTAGGAACTGCACGTCAAAGTGGAATTGCCAGTTGCCGTAGGCTAAATCCTGAGCTGTTCTACAGCCTGTACAGCTGTGCTGAAGCTAGCACAGTTTTGGGGAGGGCACAGGTCGTTCACATTGTGGTGTGAGGGGAGGAGGAACCTGTTGGTGCAAGCAGCAGAACTTCAGTTAGCAGGACATGGAGTTTGAGTTACAGCAACAAAACAGTATGTTACTACTTTTGTTTGTTAACATAAAATGGAGTCAAACATACTCCTCTCTGAATTGGAATCTAACTCTCCTGTTGCACATTTGTATGTCATTAGGAACAACGCGATTAAATACCCTGGGTTGGAAAATTACTAACTCCATCCCACTAAGTTTTACAGAATCTCTTTCTCTGCAGTGATCTTGGCCTGAACCAATCTTACTGAGATGAGAAAATCTGTTTAGTTTTTCAATTCGGCAGCAGTTTTGGCAGTCAGAGTCTTTCTGATCAGCTGAAAGTAGCCAAACACGCTCTCAAGCGGGCAGCAGTCAGCCAGCTTGTCAGTGTTTGCCGAAGCAGGTGAGCTGGGAGTACGGAGGGACAGGAACTTAGTAAAAACGTGATCCTTCTGGCATTCCTACGTTGCTCCCGTGTGCAAGGCTTCAGCAGGCTGAGGAACCTCCTGTGATTTGTAGGAATCTTTCAGTCAGATTTTCTAGGAGCACTTAATATGTGAAACTTCATAGTGCAGCAGCCAAATGTTACCTGTGCTCATAAATTGTTAAAAAAAAAGGTGTATTTTTAGCAAGTAAACAAAGCAGTGAAGAAATACTTTCCAGTTGTACAGAGATTAGTGTAAATAATAACCCCTTATGTGCTTTCCTACAATAAAATTGGAAAAATACGCTAATCTGCTTCCTCTTTATTCTGTGAGTGAGTGAACATGCATGCCTGCATGGTCCTAGGCTAATAAGAGATTACTGCAGGTTTTTGTGATTTTTTTGTTTGAATTTTTTAGCAGTGACATGTTGTGGTCCAAAGACTCATAACCATAAAACTATTCAGCTGCTTTAGGTATTCTTGAATTAAATATGCTTTCTTAGTGCTACCGCTCTTACAAACTGGTGGGTTTTTTTGGTATTTCACCTTTAGGGCACTGCTTTGAAAACCTCCTGCACGTCGAACAGCTGAGTTGTTACTCTCTGACTTTTTGGCATCCTCGGCTCGCTTCCCAGCGGAGAGGGGTCGATGTGCGTGTCTCATTATGAAGCTGTGACGGGGCAGATGCTTGATGAGTTGGGCTAGCTCATCGCACAGGTTTTGGTGTGGGTTTTTTCTTCCCCTCTCAATTTTACACGTCAACAGAATTTCTGCAGTTTGTCATCCCAGTAAAGACTCCTAATTTAAACACTGTCCATACACTCCAGGCCACGACTGGTGCTTTGGTCGGCAGAGCAGAGGCCGGGGGCCAAGGGAGCGCCTGTGCAGCCCCTCTCTCTCGGCGCAATGAAGCTTTCGTGCTCCTCCCGGGCCTGCACATAAACCCTCCGGGTTAAGCAGCTCTCTGGCACAAACTCTGCCTTTCCTCAAGGTAGTTTGGCTGCCCTGTGGTTGACGGTATTTAAGTTATGTTTTCTCATTTGTTCCCAGGCCACAGATAACCAAACAGCTACTCCATTCTGGACGTAATTTTTTTTGTTTGCTTTCAGTATCAAAATCTTTCTTTTGCTGAGCACTGGAACAAATTTCTACTATTTTGCTCTCCTCATGCTGTGCCTGAGCTCATTTTGTATAACATACTAGGCAAAGATCACTCGCCTTCTGTATTGCCACCAACTGAGAATCAAATACTGCAGGGCTATAGGACAGTTCTTCATCTGTAATTTCAAGATGCCAAAAACCACTTGAAAATTTAAGACTGCTATGAACGTTTCCAAACTCCAAATGAGAGTATTCTATAGTTGGCTTCTCTTCTTGATAGCGTCCTGTAGTTTGTTCTCCGATTCCTAGTTTAAATAATGGCAGAAATTGTAGGTTCTCCTTTTCTTCTCAGGTTTCATCTAATCAAGGTGGTAACTAATTCAGCATCATTTTAGCTGAACTGAAAAAAAGGGTGTTCTGTAACTTTGACCTTAAAATTCAGTCAAATGCTGTTTCTTTAATACTGTACTCTCCAAGATTCAAATTTACCTTTGATTTCCCCACTATGTGGGTAAGCAGCCTTATAAACACAGAATCATAGAATCTTTGGGTTGGAAGGGACCTTTCAAGGCCACCTAGTCCAACCCCCCTGCCATGAGCAGGGACATCCCCAACTAGAGCAGGTTGCTCAGAGCCCTGTCCAACCTGACCTGGGATGTTCCCAGGGATGGGGCATCTACCACCTCTCTGGGCAACCCAGGCCAGGGTTTCACCAACCTCATCATAAAAAATTTCTGCCTTAGATCTAGTCTAAATTCGCCCTCTTTTAGTTTAAAACCGTTACTCCTTGTCCTATTGCAATGGACCCTGGTAAAACATCGCTTGTAACTGTTATGTTGTAGCAGGTCTTTCTGTACACTACACTCTCCTGCTGTTGTTCTCTACCCTTTCCCTTCTTATTGAATATATGCTTGCTTTTGTTTTGTTATTTTTTGGTTGTGGGTTGTTGTGGGTTTTGTTTTTGGTTTTTTTTTCAAACTGCTTAACTCAATCTCCAATTTATTTTAGTTTACTGGCTCTTTTAAATACATTTTCACACCATGTTCCAACATACGGGAAATCTGAAAGGCAATTTGTATAACAGGTAAGTATTCTGAGATTTTGTTGTAGTTGTTTAAATCTAGATGTTGGTATGTTCCTCCCACCCCCAGGTTTGAGACATTCAGGCTTTTCTGCTCTCAAAAATACTGGAGTTCTGTGGAGCACCAGGACTTTGTGTTATCTCAGAAGCATCTCTACCCGTTCACCAGTTGTCTTTTACTTTTGGATAAGTGTTGAACTTCTGCACTGCAACAGCCTAAAAGGTGACTGATCTCAGAACAGAAAGAAAAACAAAGGGCTGTACTCATGCATGAGGATAATTTGCATCTTTCATCCCTGGAAGAGGGAAAAGAGGACTTCAGATCACAACCATCACCCAAGTACGGGGAGGTTCGCTTCTCTCAGGTGTTTGCAAGTGTAGGAACATGGTGCCAGTACGGAGCTGCAGCTACAGGGAGACTGAGCAATCTAGAAGCAAGGGCAAATAATTTACTAACCCCTCACCACCATATTTTAGCTCCTAGTTAGACATAAAAGGGTCAAGAATCTGGCAGAGAGGAGAAGGGTGAATTCACATGAAAGAGGTATAGCTAAGTTGTTTGAAAATGCGTTGTCATGTTCACTGTTAACTTTTCAGATTTATTTATATATGGCATCGGGGGGGAGGAAGCCTAGCTCTGAATGCTTTTAGTGGGAAATTCATAATCAGATTGCTGAAGTCCACTGAAATTCATTAGGCCAGTTCTTAGAACTTTGTGAGTAAACAACACAATTATCAAGTGCATAATTTTCTTTGGAACAAAGTTGAAGCTTATGAAATATTAACTCAAACCTGGTGTGGCTTTCATGTATCTTATTTTTAAAAGTACAGAAAAACTAAGTGGGTGGGTACAGTCACTGCAAAAAGTACAAAGCAAGTTCTTGGGAAGATGAAGGAACAGGGTGTGCATTTAAATCAGGACCATACGACATCATCTTGGGTTCCAGCTCACGAAGATGGGTTTCCTCTGGATTCCTGTCTTGCTCATCTGAGTTCTCAAATCTTTTGACCAAGTCAGAGATACAATCATTATTTTCACCTTCGTTCACTTGCATCTTCCAGTTTATTCTTTGTAGCAGGCACTAGGGACATGGGAGCAGGCTTTCTCTTTACCATTTGCTAATGCAATATTACTGAGACTTCAAGATAAAGTTTGAAGGCTCATGGCTGTGGGGTTTTGCGCAAATGCTGCCCAATGACCATTAAAAATGGCAGTTGTGTTGCGTTTGGTGTGTCTGTGAGCCTTTTTATGGCCCGTTTCTCCTGGCTGCCAGCTCAGGCGTGCTGTTTTGCAAAGATAAGGGCTGGGGATCGACGGGCTGGTCGGCGGAGCAGCTGGGGTGGAATCTTCCTGGCACACAACCCGGCCGCTGCTCTGCTTTAATGAGAGTTCACTGCCTACCGGGAGATCGTTTTCCTGGTGGGAGGCAGAGAGCTGGTGTATGTCAGAAATCCTGCCCTCTAAAAGCGCATTCCCATGATTTGGGCGATGAGCCTGTAATTTTAACAAATTATTTATGTCTTTAGCTGAAAGCAGTAATTTAATAAAGATACCGTTTTGAGCTCTGTTTGAATTTTTTGATCAATCAATCCCAGCTGTTTCCACCATGTAGCAAAGCGATTTCAGGCACCAAGAAGGAAATTGGGCTTTCAGTGACTGGAGCAGACGCTTTTGTGGCAGCTGACAAAGCTGACTCAGGAAGCTGTGACGAGAGCAGTGATAGACAATATGGGTGGAAAAGACTTGCAAGAAGATTATCTCCTTGTTGACACTGAAATTTTGTACTGATGGCAGTAAAATGTAGCGGTTTACCTTTAAAAAGGGAAATCTGTTTACTTTGCACACTGCACCTCCCTGTTTTGGAATCTTCTGCATCCTACTGGTTGCCAAATGAAAGGAACAATCAAGCGGCCGCAGCACAAAGCTGGGTCACTGCTCAAAGTCACCTGGCAATGCTAACCGGGCTGTGCTCTTCTTGCACCTTTTGAGAGGACAAAACACATCACACCAGTGTGAGGAGCCCACCCTGGTTTTCCTTAAATGCAGGACCTGGGGCTAAGCAGTTTTGTTGAATGTGACTTTATCATTAATGATTGTACCAAATTAATATGAAATTATTATTAAAAAAAACAAAACACAAAAAACTGGAGGTGAAAGGTTAGGTGTTTGCTCAACTTGCCCTACCAGCAGTACTTAAAAAACTGGAATTGTCCTCTCAGTAAAAGCCTTAAAAAGCCTCTTCATATTTAAGACTGCCTTAAGGCCTAAAAGGTCATGAAATAATGCAAATATATCTGACTGCAATCAAGAGCGTCAAACCACCTCTGCTGTAAGATAACACCACTTTAGTACAAAAAGTCTTCATACTCTGCGGATTGGTAGGAACCGGTTCTACTGGCATTGTCTTGGGATGACTACAGTCTTCTGGGTCAGTGGTTCACCTTCTACTTGACACCACAGAAGTTATTTGGAACAATGTCATAGCAGTTTTGATGAGCGTTATACCGGCTGCTGGGTCAGAGTACACTAATGCAGCTGGAAAGGCAGTTCTTGCTGGTTTAGATAAGACGTTGCCTCAAATCTAGCTACACAAATAGAAAATACTGCTGTAATTAGGAGATTTCAAGATAAAAACTTTCAAGTAGTCACTTTGCCTTTGCTTTTACACCATATTGTGTTTTATCAGATAAAAGGTTTTGAACCATTACTAGAGCAAATAAATAAACAGAAAAAGAACATAGTATTTTGTGAAGGGTTATTCTTGGGTCTTGGGAAAGTCAGTGTGTGCTCATACCAATCTAAGCCTCTCTGCTACTACTGGGATAGCTCTGAGTGCCTTGGGGCTTTCAGCAGCATCGTCTTTGTGCTTTCATTAATAGACACAGACTTAATATGCACAGATCAAGAATTGGCAAGGCTAGTGGGGAAAAAGAAAATCTACAGTAGGTAACTTGTAACTGGTAATATTGATGGAAGACCACCAAGAACAGCAACTAATTTTTAAGTTTTCAGTGTAATAATAGGTTTGTTGACACAACGTTCTAATCATCAGATAATGATGACAAGTGAGAATTCTCACATCCATCCCCAGCTTGCTAGCAGCAATTTAGACCGATTTCCTAAAGATCAACATTTCACATTGCAAACTCTAGTTTTGTGACAAATAGGTCTGATGATTTTAAGCACGCAGGGACTTTGGGATTGATATGTATTGCATAACTCAAGCCTCACAGTTCACAATTAGTAGAAAAATTCTTTAAGGGCCAGATTTTATGTTTATTCCCTGTAAGTTTTTTTTTTTTTGCTTTTTTCCCAGGTTCATTGTAAAATTTAAAAGTGCTAAATTATGTGATATTCTTGAATCATCACAAACAGAGCTGCATAGCCAATAACCTGACTGAAGTTACCAGTAGGAGGCAAAAGTTGTATGTTCTGAGTTTGCCTTTTCATTTATTTTATTTTTATTTATATATTTTTTTTATTTTTAACTTATTTATAGAGTGGTGGTAAAGTGCTGCTTTACCACCGCTTTGTATCTACCACTTGATTGTACTCATGAGCTACCTTATGGCTGCATTCCAATAGCAAATAATGTAATTTCAGGCCATTTCCTAATAAAAGTATTCAAAAGCCAGTATCTTAATTTAGCCAACAGGTGAAAAGTTAAGTAACCAGAATACGGACAGTCTTCAGAGGAAGATTAGGCCAATCTCAAGAACATATGATTTCATTAACAGCCCCCTATTGTAAACACTCAATTTGTTTAAATCCTGAAAAAAACTGTCCTTGCATTTTAGGCTGTTGGCACGCAAATGCCTTGGCACGCAAGTCCACACTCTGTTGACTGTAATTTGATTCAGCAGAGAGGTGTGTCCGTGATTTGGCTGCGGTCAAGAGAGGCGGAATGAGCTGCAACGCTTCAGCAGGTTGAATGGAAGACTCCCCCCACTTTGACACCCTGAGCAGCCAGAGCATTGTACTCTTCCACAGCCTTCTCTGTTTGCAAGACCAACACATCAATCCCGTTCTTCCTCAGATAGTCCACAGTAGACTGTGGAACCTTGGAAGAGAAAAGGAAATAGGAAGAGCAAGC
Organism: Phaethon lepturus; assembly: GCF_000687285.1. Lineage (NCBI taxonomy): Eukaryota > Metazoa > Chordata > Aves > Phaethontiformes > Phaethontidae > Phaethon > Phaethon lepturus. The sequence goes on from NW_010526833.1 coordinate 46,194, forward strand.
ATTAGGTTCTTTTCCCCTCAGACTGCAAGGCTTGAAGGAAAACACATACTGATGCCATTTGTTACTAGTAACTGATAGTAGCCAAATGAGAATGCGCTCAGATATTTCTAAGATTGATTTACATTTCTTTCTCTTCAATAAAGCTACTTTTATATACATGCCTCCCATCTCTCCAACGGTTTAAAATACAGCCCTTTCTTACAAAAATGAATAGAACTGGAGGTAATGGTAATTAACCTAAATAAGGTGTTACTCACCTCAACAAAAAGCTAAAGAATTGCTTCCCATGAAGTAAAGCTCAGCACTTCTGAGCCCTCTGTAGCTAGTTTACCTGCTGAAATGACACCCTGCCAACATTAGTGACAAAAATGTCTAATTATCAAAGTATTTACAGCAGGCTAGAGAGCTGGTTCATAACCTATTTTAAGGGGGGGGACGACTAATGACACTGTAAAAAATTCTCCTTGTTTAAATTGCTCCTGTAGCAGAATGTAAACCTGTATACTGCTTGGCATTGATGCTAATATGAAGGAGCTCAAATGATGTTTCTTTCAGGAAGAGAGTGACTCTTGGCAGGAGCTCAGTCACTCTAATTCAGCATCCTGAATTTTTTCCCCCCTCTTAGTAAAGCATCATAGACTTTTATTCCCTGCCTCCCCAGTCAGAGGGAGAGGGAAAACAACCAGATCTAGTTTATGGTTATCACACAACAAAAACCTACCTGCAAAGCCTCACTCATGCCACGACCAATCACCAGAGTTTTAACACCCTTCTTGACAACCTCCTCAAGGTCAGCTGGCTGCACTCCTGGAGAATGCTAGGTGTCAGGGGAGGAAAATAATAGTCTGTGTAGCAGCAGCATCAACCAGGAAAGCTTCATCTATGTGTTTTGAAACTGTCCACAAAGTTACAGGGTAAATTAGCAGTACCAAAATGTAACGCAAGCCTCTTTTCTGTGTACACACAGTAGATGATAACATTAGTAATTAAAAAAGGTGTTTGATATGCAGATGGATGATAGTTAATCAGTTGATGGTAATATTATCATTCTTTATTAAACAGTTAAAAATAAAAAGATGCATTACACATTTCTAAAAGATTTATGTCTAACAACTAGCATTTTATAAATATTAAAAGTTAGTGATTTCACTTTAAATTGCACAATATTGCCATTTGTTTTCAAATGAACAAAACCTGTTTGTAATAAAGATTGCGGCAAGCCAAAGTTTACTCACTTTAATTTCAAAGAGCTCCTCAAATAATTAAAATGAGTAAATTCTTTTCTTGTTTACTTTGCCAATCTCATTTACCAAAGAGGACTGAAACATATTGGTTATCTTAATTTCAGTTAACAGTTTCAACTCCTGCACTGTTCTTAATTTTAAGAAAGGAATATTTAAAAGCAAACTCCTCAAAGGAAAAAAAAAAAAAAAGAGCTTTAGCAGCACGTTGATTGAGTTTTCAAAGTACCCATTTACTACCACTACGACACTTTAAACATATGAATCCACAAAGACACCTGTAATGTTAATAGAAAACTTATTCTCTTCCTGGATTCAATTTCTATTTATCTCTATATGGCCAAGAGTAAGGTACTGTACAACCTGTGGCTAGAATCTGGCCCTTCTTTGGGATGCATTTTTTAAAAAATCATAAATAGTATTTCAGCTCCCCCTTCCTTTTTTTTTTTTTTTTTGGTAGGATTTGTAAGTTCTTTGGGAGGACTGAGATAAGTTTCTCCCTTGAAGTAGGCAACACCATGGTGGACTCCTGGAGAACGTTATTTTTATGGAGATGCCCATACATCTTTATCCTCTGTACTTCCAGAAAATAACACATTCTTCCAATGAGTTTAGGTCAAAGCACCAGCTTAACAATGGGTTTCTGTCATTCCATTAGTTAGTGAGCTTTACTCTTTGATGTCCTTGGGTCCTCTCCTATTCTTTTTCGCCGGCGCAAGTCAGCAGCTGATGCTGCAGCCTCTCACGAGGTGTCGGAGTTCTCTTCTCAAGCCCTCAAGCTTGCAGAACAGAGCAAGTGAGACTTTTCAAGCTGAAACGAACACATGAACTCCTGAAGTTGCAGGTGAGGGAAATCTTCCATGGTAGAGCGCCACTTCCAATAAGTGGACTAAATTTATCCCACCAGAAGGTTTTTAGCCTGGCTGGTATCTGGAATTTCAACAGAGGTGGTTCACCTTTACAGTTCTCCAAGTTGTGTTCCCCTTACTCCATTTACATTTGATAGCCACACCTAGAATGCAGAGGTCACTTCAATATGCAGAGCTTTCTCAGACTAAATCATTGCAAACACATATTTATGACAGAACAGGTAATGTTTTTCCTTTGGGGGTTTTATAGTAGACTCAAAACTTAGACAAAAAGAACTGGTATGGTTTACTGCAATTACAATAATTAGGTTGCTGAGGACGGTTTGCAGTCATGTGATAATGTCTCAGGAGCACTTTAAAGCCAGGGAACAAAAGGATTTTCTTTGGCTCCACAAGACACTGATCTGGGGGCTTCTACATGTTTTGTAGGGAACTAGTGTCATTAACGGAAATGTGTAACATGATGGAATAACTGTGTCATTGCTGATTTGACAGCTAGAGGGAAAGA
>NW_010526833.1:48842-50513 GCF_000687285.1 Phaethon lepturus
CTGTTCTGTTCTCTGGCGTTCCTTTCAGGATTCCTTCTTCTTTTCTTCCATTAGCAGATGGCACTGAAATGCAGCCAGCCAGGGAGGCTGCCCTTCATCTCCAAGGGTTAAGGTCATAAGGACTATTAGTGCTTAGTTACAGAATCTTGCAGAGCCAGTTAGACCATTTTCCAGTACTAGACAGCAGGCTGATAGCACAGAAGGAAAGGAAGCAACTTATTTCCAACTAAAGCATGGGACTTGACCAGCACAGCTTGTTTCCCAAACTTCAGCTCTATCTGCCCCGAGGAAAAACATGCCCAAGGAAAGCAGGCAGACGTGTTCTACCCTAAAGAGATGTGCAGAAAATGCATCTAGTTAAGCCTACTACTTCCAGTGCTGATCAGATTAACCTTTTTATACTTTTCTAGATTTGGAGATGCAGTCTAGAAAAGCTGAGTTCTACTCTTACATTCGTTGCTTGCTATTGATTTTTAAACCAAATCACCTAATCCCTCATAGCTGCGAGAAGGATAGGACTGACCTAAAGCAAGAGCTTTACAGATGACCTATAAAAGGCAAAACCTAAATAGGTATTTTTTACTTCCTGATGATATAAAAAGGATGACAGAAAACCTACCTCTCCAAATAACCCAACTATGCCTCCTAAATGATAGTAGGTGGTTATAACTTGAAACCGAAGTTTTCAAGTACCTGAAATGAACATCAAAATGTAATGGAGCTGGGAACTAGTTGGGAACTTTTCAGCTGCTCTATTTGTTCAGCTTCTCCAGTCATAATCAGCAAAACAATATTGTCAAACAAACAAAAAACAACATCCTACACCACAGAATCCTCTCCTCTGAACAGCCAAACAGTGAAAACTTCATTTTTCACAAGGTCATAAATGAAATTCTTTTAAAAAGGTTAGATACACAGCTACCTTGCTCTCTGCAAGGTACAGATATCTTTGCATGACAGCACTACCTTTCTCTTGGCATTATATATTCTGTATAAACTGAAATCTGATGGCTTAAGAAAGTTCTGTTCCCCCAAGGATTATAGACAAAGTTCCAAACCCAAAGGTTCTGCCCTTCAGTCCTGTGAAAATGAATTCAATGGAGCTGTACCCTCTGTGTGGATACATCTGCAGGTGTTGGGTCTAAATCCTGACCAGTATGTAGTTCATTTGTGCTTTAACTTTTGCTTAGAAAGTATGGTGTTTGGTTTTTTTTTTGCCATTACAGCTACCCTAGTACAAGCCTTCGTACAGGAAGAACTATCATCGAGTTCCTAATGCAATAGACATTACACTGCTTCTAAATCTGGAACGTCAGTAGTATTCCATGTATTTTTATACAATTCTGACAGCATTTACAGATAAAGTTTAAAAATTGTGAGGGCAAGCACTTAGTATTTGGCTAACCATTGTGTCGTTAGCCAGACTGTGAGCGCATATGACACTGCATCTGCATATTTTCCCCTTTGAAGTAAGTACAAGGGATCCCAAGAAAAAGGCTATAAACTAAACCACATGCATTGTCGTCTTCCAAGCACATAAGGTTAGTTTACTGTCAGTTTCTTTTAACTACTCAATTTTTTTTTCTTATCTCACTGTATCAGGTTTGCTTGGCAAGGTTTTGGTAGCAGGGAGGCTGCAGCAGTGGCTTCTATGAGAAGCTGCCTGTGTCC
>NW_010526833.1:50544-52624 GCF_000687285.1 Phaethon lepturus
GGACCAGCCACCAATAAACCGTCCCCGCCTCTAGCAAAGGCCAAGCCCATCAGCGACAGTGGTAGCACCTCTGGGGTAACGTATTTAAGAAGGGGAAAAAAATCCCACCACGCAGCATTTGCAGCTGGAGAGAGGCATAAGAATATGCGAAAACAACTCTGCAGACACCAAGGTCAGTGGAGAAAGGCGGGGAGGAGATGCTCCAGGCACCAGAACAGAGGTTCCTCTGCAGCCCCTGGTGAAGCCCATGGTGAGGCAGGCTGTGCCCCTGCAGCCCATGGAGCTCCACGCTGGAGCAAATATCCACCTGCACCCAGGGAGAATCCCATGCCGGAGCAGGGGGATGCCCAAAGGAGGCTGAGACCCCGTGGGAAGCCCATGCTGGAGCAGGCTCCTGGCAGGACCTGTGGCCCTGTGGGGAGAGGAACCCAGGCTGGAGCAGGTTTGCTGGCAGGACTTGTGATCCCACAGAGGCCCAGGCTGGAGCAGCCTGTTCCTGAAGGACGGCACCCGTGGGGGGACCCAGGCTGGAGCAGCTCGTGAAGAACTGCAGCCCGTGGGAAGGTACTCACGTTGGAGAAGTCTGTGGAGGACTGTCTGCTGTGGGAGGGACCCCACGCTGGAGCAGGGCAGAGTGTGAGGAGTCCTCCCCCTGAGGAGGAAGGAGCAGCAGAGGCAACGTGTGGTAAGACTGACCACAACCCCCATTCCCCATCTCCCTGTGCCCCTCGCAGGGGGAGGAAGACAAATTGGGACTGAAGTTGAGCTTGGGAAGAATGGAGGTGTGTGGGGAAAGTGTTTTAAGATTTGGTTTTAGTTCTCATTATCCTACCCTGATTTTGATGGGGAAATTAATTTATTGACAAAGACAAGTCTGTGTGGCCCATGACAGTAATTGCTGACTGAGCCCTCCCTGTCCTTTCCTCGACCCACAAGCTTTTTACTATATTTTCTGTCCCCTGTCCAGCTGAGAAGGGGAGCCATAGAGTGGCTTTGGTGTGCACCTGGCACCCAGCCAAGGTCAACCCACCACACTCATTCAAGACAACTTTTGTTTACACAGTCTGAAAAAAGGTTGTAACCAGCATCTTATGATAATTACACTCTTAATCCAATGCAGAATGCTGTTTGAGAGCTATAACATGTATGAGAGCGGTCTGGTCAGGGTAGCTGTGAGGACTGGTGGCAGCTGGTCACCTGTAGGACATTGTGTGTCTGCAGTCCTCAGACCTCTCCACACAGTCACTTCTGAAACACGCACTCAGTTCTCCCCAGGAAAAGCCTTAACGCTTGCAAAAGGCAACTCGCTGAATTTCTGACTGGAACTTTTAACAACTGTTCTCTGGACAATTCTCAGAGTCCCATTTAAAACGCAGGACAGATAGTAAACAGCAAACTTACATTAGTCCCAGTCTCTCGCCAATCCCAGGTTCGGCTTCCTCCTGGCCATACTTTGCAGTCCTTATACGTCGTAGAGCAGCCTTTCACCTTCATCTGACCCCAAGAAAGGGAAGCAATTTCAGGGGAAGACATTGCAAAGTTGAAGCAAAGTCTGGAAAAAGGATATTTAATACATAACATCAGGCCAACATATGCAGCATGTTAATAAAAGAAGAAAGTTCTGTCCTTGCCCCAAGGAGCTGGGAAGGAAATGCTATCGACAGACTTTATCCACGTGATTTTGTGATAACAGAACTGAACTGAGGATCAGCAGATTTGTTGAATTATCAGTCCTCTTGGGGATTTTGTGCAGGATTTTGTGCAAATCATTTTACATGCTAAATCTGTACAAGTATTGGGTGCTCAACTTTTAAAACTATCAACAGGTCCCAGAATATCCTATCACATCTGGCTTTTATTCTTCTCCCTAAGATGCGCAAAGATGATAATAATTTCCTAAAACATTGGAGAGATATGTTGTTTCTTTGGCTGCTTTATTAATTTAAAGTGGTAAATGAGGTTAAAAAAAACGCAAACAACCCAACCCAACAGAAAAGCCACGAACAAGACAATGCCATTGCCATATTGCTATAGCACTCAAGACTTTCAGAGACCTATCGGGGTCAAGCCTTCTTTCCCT
>NW_010526833.1:52655-55548 GCF_000687285.1 Phaethon lepturus
CAAGTCTCTCAGGACAGTTAAATACCCAAACAGTATCTTTTCTAATGTCTGACCTAAGTCTTCACTGTTTCAACTTAAACCTGTTATTTCTAATCCTTTCTGTCGGGAACAAGGAGAACAGCTTAATCATTGTCTTTTCAATCATCTTTTGGTTTCCTGAGGACTTAACTCTTTGTCTTTTTTCCTTTCTTTTTGACTAAATAAATGTCAGTTCCCTTCAGTCATGTTTTCCAAATATCTTGCTTCTTTTCTCTTTTCCTTGGCAGCCAACAATTGGCACACATCTTTTTTTGACGGCTGTTGCCAAGAACTAGACAGAGCGCTCCAGCTGAGGCCCCATCAGCGCTGCTATAGACCACCCGCTTTTTGGTGTTAACTGCAGTAACTTTCAGATCTGGGCATGATTAGGGCATGGACTCTCCCTCTGAAAGCATTCCTCACCGCACTGTGAAAGCTTACGCCCTCTTCACAGTCCTTCACAGTACTGCAGTCTGATGACCGGTGCGATTCTGGCACTTGGTGGCAAGAGGAATCACACAGCAATACCCTGGCAATGCATTTAGCTACCATGGCAGTCAACTGACATATCTGCAGGGTAGAGTCACCTTTCTGCCCTTCCAGTTCAGAGGGAAGACGGTCTGAAATCCGCATTACAAAGAAAACTGGTTGTTTCTGCAGTAAAAAGAGCTCTGCTCCTAACTGATCCAGAAAATCTCAGTGACAGATACTTCCAGATACAGTTTCTTGTCCTTTACTTTTTAATTGCTCAAATTCACCAGGGAAAACAAAAAAATAAATTGATCATAGGAACGCTGGTGGCACAGATTAAAGAAAGAACCCTCGCAAAAGAGAGGTCTTTGCATTACCAGGCTTCCAGCCCTCCTGGAAGCCTCCCTTCCCGTCTTGCATGTGTGACGGCAAACCATGATATGGCCAGACAGGACGTGCTCTTCTTGGATGGCCAGGAGCGGATCTCAGTATCCTGCTTCAAACTTGGCACGAAGTAAAAACGGTGTTACTTTGGATTCAGCACAGGGCTAAGGCTGCCAGAGGTGCTTCTTCCACAGAATATCGAGGCGACTCTTTTGTTACTCCTTTGTGAAGTCAGTGGCTCGTGTGCACTGCCAAACAGGAAGCCAGGCAAGCAGCTATGGGGGAGCGAAAATCGCCTGGATTCATATATTCTAGATCCTCTCATTATGCATACACAATGTTTTCAAAGAAAGGTTCATAAGACTATTTTTCCAAAAATCTGCTTGAAGGAGATTATTGCAGAAGAAATAGTCCCAACAGAATGCAATCACCCACTGACCAAAGAGTAAAGGCTGTACAAACGACCCAGAACCTGGCTCTGAAGAATAAAAATAATATCTGCTTGCGCTAGTTTTGAGAAGAAATGGCAGAATTAGACCTGGAGGTTAGACAGAGGGGAATGAACAATGAAATGAGTAGGAATATCAGATTTCCCAATACAAATAGTAGTACAAGGCTGTGACTGTGCAAGCAAATCAGCATAAACTGCAAATGGGAGAGTGAGAGTTCCACACTATCTTTTCCAAACAAAGAGACAAAATTTAAAAGCTATAAATAACAATTTGTAATCAAAAACTGTTTCCCATAATACTGCCAGAGAATATCAGCAAGGTCAGGTTATTTGAATTAATAAAGGTATCTTAAATTGGAGTAAAAATGAACTTTTTAACAGGGACTTTGGGCACTCTTAGCACAGGGCATGGTCCAATCACCAATCAGCAAGGAGTGGGAAAGTATTTCCCCAACGAGTTGTTTTTTAATTATTCACTACAACAAATGTGCAGTACCAAAATATACAGTACCACTTAAGATCAAAAGAGACCATATGACTCACAAGCATAACCTAAAATAGCAATTTCTGTAAATTGCAGTAGTCCAAACACAAAGAGACGATGAGGAGAAAGGGTTCAGGAAATCTATAAGCAAAGTTATGAGAGTTTAAAAACACAGGAAATAAAGGAAGCAGAAGAGCTTAAAAGAAGGCAAGATACAAGTTTATGCAAGGAGACTATACTGAAAGAAAGAAATGAAGTAGTGACTAAGGATGGCAGAATAAAAAAAATAGCTGGAATGAAAGGGAAGAAACTTGATATTGAAGAGCAGTCGGGCAAGCAGGTGGATTTTAAAATTGCCAACACACCTGCCTTCTCTGAAGGTACACGTTGTTTCAGAGTAGCACCCACCACCAACAAATAGAATAAAAAAGGTGAACAAGAGCAGCGCACCAGAGAATATTTTATTGAGAGACTGTAGAAAGAAAGAATGTTTCATAAAATCCAAGGCGAAACCTGAGATCAAAGAGGATAACGGTGAAAGAGTAAATCGGGAGAAGTTGGGCTTCGCTCAGAGCAACTCCTGTAAGGTATCAAAAGACAACGTAGCTCTCCAGCGCTGCCCGGGAGCAGGGTCAACAGGCGAAGGTGGACGAAATCCCTGCAGCCAACGCAATGATACAGCAGCTAGAGAAGCAATTCAGGGTTTAAAGACGGACAGCACAAAGGCAAGAAAGGACAGGTTAAGCTTAAATGCACTGGGAAGGCGGGGGGGGGGGCAGATGTCAAAATTAAATACTAGGATGACATTTTTCAGAAATTCGGTAATCTTAATTTTGCTAGGGAGCTGAGGAAGGCGAGGTTTTGGGAGAGGTCACGGAGGGTGGGGTGCTTGTGAGAGAAGGGGGAGAACAGCGTTTTGAAAACAAGGCGAGGGGGAAGGAAGGAGGAAAGGACAGAGAACTGAGAGAAGCATGGGGGGATGTACAACCGTGAGCACGCAGGGCGCGGGCGGCCCAGCTCTTGAACACCCCCAAACCACCACCCGAAACAAGACCTTGCGTGACGCGCCCCAAGGCCCCGCCGCC
>NW_010526834.1:0-24308 GCF_000687285.1 Phaethon lepturus
CATGGAGAGTGGCTTGGCAACTACATCACCCTCAGGACTCTGGGGTGCATCTCATCAGATGAATATTTGACTGACCTCAGGGTCATTGTCTGATTAGGAATAATGGCTACAGCAGGACTGTGCCATTCATCCTAACCAGTCCTCAGTTGGCTTCTCATACTGTAAGGACATGCCTTAGCTTCTTCTGCGTTGTATGACACAGTGGTTGTAGTAACCTGAGGTGGGGGTGGGGGGTGCCTCTTGTGGCTCTGCCAGGGACTGGAGGTTGTACTGTGCCAGTTTTAAAAGTAGGGTACAAGAAGGCCACTGGGGTGGCACCTGTTTCCTCATATGGATCAGGCTTAGGTAACGGTGTGGCACAAAAGGCCCTTTGTCATGATATCAGAATCATTCTCCTCTTCATTGGCTCCCAATGCATAGATCTTTTGAATAATCTCACTTTCTGGGACTGGGCGGGTATACTCTCTATACTCTCCCTAGCTTTTGCAAAGTCAGAAGTCTAAGATTAGTTCCTAACCACTGAAGTTGTTCGCTCTTTCCATGACTGGGAGATTTAAAGGCAGCTGCTCATGTCTTTGCATCCACAGATGTTCAAGTGAGTGAACTCACTGCTCAACACCTTTCAGCAAAGTACCCATGGCCATTAATGTCTCTGTGAAAAGCTCAGTTAATGGTCCCTTGCCTTCCTTTGCTTTATGTTTGGAAGTTTCCTGCCACTTCCAAAATTCTGTTCATGACATCTCCCAGTCAGGACGATTTTCAGTGATCCATTTCTGGTCCTTGCCTCCATGTTTTCCATCCCTTATTCTCTTGCATTTTAGCTGTTCTTCTACAGCCTTCTTCATGACCTGTGCATTTACAGAATCCCACTTCTGATATCAGTTAATGTCATGGTCACAACCTATGAGGGTTACCTGACCTGTGTGTGGGTCTGTAAAGATTGTGACTGGGTTTGTAGGATTCCATAATACATAAGGACATGGAAGCTTTGTTTTCACTAATTACTTTACTACAAACTACTACTAGTAAAGCAAGTTACTACAAAATTGCCACTAATAAAGCAAGTGTAAACTTATGATCATTTACCTATATGCACACCTATTTATATATTGTTTGTATATACTATGTGTGTGTGTATATACATATATATATATACAGGTGTTACCTGTGTGGCACTCACCTAACTACTCCCAGGGGTGGAGCCAATCAACGACAGAAAAGTCTCACTTCAAAGGTGATCTGTCACAGAGTCCAGAGTCAGCCAGGCATCCCAGATGAGGGTCTGGTCTGTCTAGGACATTTCACACTGTCGAGCTAGTAGACAGTAAGCTCTATCTCATGGGAGGTCAAATTCTTCTTGTTTTATGGTGGCTTGTCCTTACAGGAAGGGTTTGTTAGTCAGGGAATCACCACATTCAGTGAGGCTGCATGTAGCCGTCTGGTCTTAGAGAACAGGCTCATCCTCATTCAACCTGTCATACACATTGGCTTGTGTGGAGTTGCTCTGTTCCTGGAAGAATAGCTTATGCTAAGCATGATGACCTGAACCACTCCTCAAGAGCCTGAAGGAGAGTTCTTAGAGCTACATGTACTGGCATGTATATCTATAGTATACACAAAACAGGCAACATGAGGCATTTTCTATGGAGGTGAATCACACACTAAGACTACGCCACCTGGAAACTCACAAGTCAATAGGGCCTGATGGGATCCACCCAAGAGTACTGAGGGAGCTGGCAGAGGAGCTTGCCAAGCCACTCTCCATCATTTATCAGCAGTTCTGGTTAACAGGGGAGGTCCTAGACGACTGAAGGCTTGCCAATGTGACACTCATCTACAAGAAAGGCCAGAAGGAGGATCCGGGGAACTACAGGCCTGTCAGCCTGACCTCGGTACCAGGGAAGATCACGGAGCGGTTTATCTTGAGGGTGCTTGCAGGGCATATGAAGGACAATCAAGGGATCAGGCCCAGCCAGCATGGGTTCGTGAAAGGCAGGTCCTGCTTGACCAACCTGATCTCCTTCTGTCACCAGATGACCCACTTAGCGGATGAGGGAAAGGCTGTGGATGTTGTCTCCCTGGACTTTAGTAAAGGCTTTGACAGCGACTCCCACAGCATTCTCCTGGAGAAACTGGCGGCTTGTGGCTTAGACATGTGTACTCTTTGATGGGTAAAGAACTGGCTGGATTAGATATTAGGAAAAATTTCTTCACCGACAGAGTGGTCAAGCATTGGAACAGGCTGCCCAGGGAAGTGGTGGAGTCACCATCACTGGAGGTGTTCAAAAAACATGTACATGTGGCACTTTAGGACATGGTTTAGTGGGCATGGTGGTGTTGGGTTGATGGTTGGACTTGATGATCTTAAAGGTCTTCTACAACCTTAATGATTCTGTGATTCTGTGATCCCTTTATCAATAACAGGAAGAAATAGACACTTCTGGAGGGCAATCCAGCTATAAGTTGCCTGTCAAAGATAACTGAGGAATCATGCTTTAAGAGTATCATTTCTCATCATTGACTTAAGGAAGAAGTCTAACATAGCTACCAGAGATGTTAATTTCTGGTTACAGTGGTCCATCCAGAGTGACTGGATTAGATTTAAATAGCTAACAGATGAAGTTCGCAAACTCAGAGTTTTTTGCTTTCTGATATCTTTGGCCATGGCAAAGCAACCAGAAATGTATTTCTATCATGAAGAAAGTGCAGATCAACTTTAAGGTACAAAGAGGTGATTCATACACATATGAATATAAAGAGAGAGACTATATATGTATATAGATTTATACACATACATACATACACGTATGCATTTTTACATACTGGTGTATATATTGGTATGTATACATATATGAAAATGTATAATAAATTATGTTTGGCTAGATGCATTTTCCTAAAGCATCTGGCCTAGAGACCATTGACTGGTCCAACAGCCAAGGGCTGCAATTAACCAGCAGAAGTCTCTTGGACAGGATCTCCATGATTCATTTCTTTTGTATTTTTACAGAATAAAATGCAAGAAACACTACGAGGACTGAGCAATACTCAGACATAATATGTGTGGTACTCATTCATAATACTATTTTAACATTGTGATATGAAAAGTACATGTTGCACACATTGATATAGGCTTGGGAAGTTGTAAAAGTGTTGTTGAGTAGAAACCGTGGGGTGATGTTGATACACTGTGACCTTTTGTGTTAGGCTATGTGATAAAGCTCCTCTGCACACCCATGAAGGATCTGAGAAAGACAATGGCAGGAAGGGAGCCCAAGTAATAGCCTGCTGGGCTGGGCCCAGATAAATCACAGGGGCCATCAACCCATCAAAGTACAATTTACACAAGCCCAGAGGAGCACAGATACGCACAGTGCCAGTGGGAACCCAAATCAAGGACTCCTGAGGAAGGAGTGCTATGTCCAGGCCCCACCCAGGGCTGTCCCAGCAAAGCCATCAGCCCCAGTGTCAAGGTATGACACCCATCACCGTGATTAATTGCAAGCAGCTTTCCAGATCACCTGTGCGACTAAGGGGCATTGCTGCCTAGGGCTGGGACACATTTTGGGATGCAGGGAAAAAGCAGTTTGGAGTCATACAAGACTTATTATGGTATACTTGGAGGAGGAACCAAAGGCAGGACAAGGGAGGAGGTCCAGGCGATATGGGGGGGAACAACAGTAGGAAAAAAGAGGAGGAAGGGGATAAAAAAGGGCTGGTAATTTGTAAATAGTTGGCTTGTCAGTGCACTTCTCTGGCCATGTCCTTCCCTGATCAGCACAGTCTATCCTGTTTTCTTATAAAAATCCTTTTTGATTCTGTCCCGGGTGAGAGCTCCCTACTAGGTGTATTTGTGTGTGTAAGGGGGTATGAGTGCAGCACCTGAAGCCAGACCATGGGTCAGAAGGTCCATGCATCAACGGGGCAGCAACTGGAGTGAGTGCAGGTATACAAGTGAGAGTGTGATAGCCAAGGAAAAACCAACCCAAATGAGCTGGTGAGTAGATTAAACAGCCTGGGAGGAAGGGGGTAAGAGTCTGTAAGGGCAGCGCTTGGTATGAGAGTACTTGTGTGTCTATAGGGGTGAGAGCACAGGGTGTTTAGCTATGGGACCAGGGGAATACCAGTGGGCTCTGGGTGCAAGAGTGCCTGTGGGTCTATAGGGGTAAGAGCACAGCAGGGTCAGCTATTAGGAGCTGGAGAGTCCTGGCCAAATCTGCGTGTGTTTGCAACAGTCCATACCAACAACCGGAATAGGTCTGTGGCCTCAGGGGCTCATATCTCCAGATGCCAGCAACTGGGGTCATCTACCAGGCAGAGTGAGTGTCTGAGCCCAGCTACCAGAGGGATCCACCCTGTATGTATCTATATACGTACATATTCTCACCAGTGCACTTCCATTCTGTCCAGCCAGAGAGGGGGGCAGGATGGGGCCATTGATGCTGTCTGTGTTTGTGTAGAGAGCTCTGAGTGTCTGTCTGTGATCCTGTATGGCTGACCATGGATATACGCATATATATATATGTAGCATAGATCGGTGTGCTGTGTGTGTGCCTGCTGGGAACACATCTTCAGCCTCTCTACTGGTTAGACCTGGGGACATAGACCAGTGGCAGTTTCGCCTCTCGCAGGCTGGTGGATCTGGGATGATATATTTTCCTCTAACATTTTAAGCATAAAAACATCACATCAGTAATTTTAAATCGTAATATCTATTATGCCATTCAAGTGAGGCTGCCACAGTGGAAGACTATCTGTATTCCCATTAGCTAAATCTACTTGCAAGAAGAGACACATATACTCACTATCACCCCCTAGCCTCTGTGATGTACCCAGTTCAGTAGCCCACAGGACTGCTTTTTTGTCTTTCAAGACACTGGAGCCTGGGGGTGGATTTCTGTCTAATGTACTTAAATGTATCATTGATATTCAGGCAGCAACTTCCTACAGTTATGTTTTTTTCCTTCCCACTTATGCAGTCTACAACCTGTGAAGATTCATTATGTCCCATCCTTAGACACTGAATAGTGTTGTTCTTTTGAAATCCCTGTTGGTATTTTTCTGTTCCTCCAGCCCTTCAAAAGAGTTTTTCTTGTGCAAGACCAAAAACGTATCGCAGCTGCATGTCTTACCTTATACTGAGGCCTGAACAAGCTAGACCTTCAAAGATCAATGCTTCTCCACTGGATCCCACATTGTATCTGTTCAGTATCATGCACCAACCTTCTCTGACACTTTCTGGAAAAAGAGCACGCATTCATTCTCATTAAGCGTGTGGGTTTCCCGGTGTAGTGGGGGAGGGCAGAGCACAGCAATAAGCAGCTAGCAGAGGTGCAACAGTTGTCACAGCAGTTTCCAGGCTTCATCAGAGAATGACTGGGATGAGTTCCAGTAGTGTGTTGGGTTTTTTTTTTTTGTCTCAGCTATCTCCTCATTAGGGTTGTGTCCAGAAATTTATTAATTTTCCTTAATTTTCTCTTATTTGTCTTACTCCCCTGCCCCCTCCCTTTTAAAGCTCAATAGCTGCTAATCAGATATCCTCACAAACTAGACCAACTTTCTACTCCAGGTATTTTTACAGAAAGTACAGAGAGAGAAATAGACTCATCTACACTGACAGAGATTTAAGAAATGGATTATTCCTTAGGCTAGCACTTTATCCTTTAATCCTCCTGCTTCCCCAACTCTTGAAAGAGGAGTTAAACTTGAATGTGTCCTTTCGTTCCTGGCTGGGAGCTGATGGACAGTGCTTCTCCCTTGTTCTTCTTTGCATTGCCAAAATACAGATTGAGGATGTGAGAAGGAAATGTGCCAAAGACCAGGCTATGAATGCATCATTTTCTCATATGCGTAAATCTACTGGAGTCCTAGTTGATTATTTGAAGGGACCACCCTGACTATCTCCCATCCAAACTGTGGACTATTCTTCAGTATTTTCTTAGTATCTTTTTATTCAGATCTGTTGCAGAGTGTTTCTGCTTGTAGGATAAAAGCAGAGCAACACCTTGCCTCTCCTTGCTTTCTGAACCTGGAGTGTCGGGCTGTTTGCACCTTGTGCTGTTTACCCACCCTCCTTGCAAGACAACTAAAACCTAATCTGTACTGTATGATCATGCCTTTTCACTTGTGGGTACTTCCTCATTTTTCCTCTGCTATTACCATAGCCCACCCTTTTCATATAAATTAGGTGGTTTATTTGAAATTCTTTTTTTAAGAAGCTTCTACAACTTCAGGGTGGGGAAACCAAACGCAAATAGAAACTCATGTTATATTTTAATAAAGCCTGAGAGCATATATATAAATACATGCTATATATTTATGTATAGCTATGTATTTTTATACAGCTATTTAGCATATACAAAGCTAAATAGAAATGGCTGCAGGTCCCATAAAAGCCTTTTCATTTTTGTTTCTTTTCAAAACACACATATGTCTCATTGCTGATATTGTTCTAAATACACTGCTCTCCTGCTTCTCACTCGTTTGAGCAGACTGAGACATGATGTTGTTCCCCTGATGAAGTAAAGGAAATGCTTGGGCTCTTTCTTTGTGGCTAATTCAGTTTCTCTTTAATTCCTCTGCAGAGGTTTTCCCCTGTGGTTTACACAATTCTCACTCTCCCTGCACTCATTCACTGGGTTGTGTTTATTGAAGACAAATCCTTAAACAATACATTAGAAAAGAACTGTATATCCTATATATGCTTGTGACACAGTCCATGGTAGCAGGAGGTGAGATGGTCATTTCTAGATTTAGGCCTTCCTTCACATATTCCACCTGTATTTGAACACAGAGTCATGGTGGGAGCAAGGAACTGGGAAAGGGAAATCACATGAGAGACCTGGCGTTGTGTCAGGGGGCTTCAGGCTGCCCTTGAGTAGCCCTGGATTCAGTCATATCTGTGCTGAAATGAGTCTACTTCATATGTTCTATTCATTGACAATCTAAACATCAAATATTGTGAAAGTATTTTACCTTTTGAGTTTCAAGGCCCAAGTTAAACATCTGGTTTCAGACTGAATCCTACCCTACGTTAAGCCGGTTGAATTCCTTCAGAAATTTAGATCTGGAATTTTTCAGGGCCTCAGGCAGGCATAGATGCAGTGACCAGCTTCATCTGGGACCTTCATCCTCTGCTCATAGCTCCAACATCTCCACATAAGCTCAGGTCTTGATGTTCTTCCCGCTACCTCCTCTCTCACTTGTTTGAGCTGTGTTGTAAGTAGTCCTGTGCCTAGCCCTGTCACCTGCTCTTCTTGACTTGTTTCTAGGCTTCCTGGATTGACCTTGGGCCTGACTTGTCACCTTCTGTTTATCAGATGATCACTGGCCCTCAAAGGAACCTGCTAATGTCACTGTCCCTGCTCTGCTCACCTGTGTGTGTTGCAAGATTGCACCCTGTTCGTGAGGTCACTGCTTCTGCCTATGTTTTGGACACTCTTGTCTCCTGATTAGTCCTTGCTTATGGAGAAACATCATCCTTGCTGCTTTCTGTAGCACTATATTATGTATTATGCTAAGGCATATGAGAATGAAACATGTAAACACTGAATAAACTCGTTTCGCAAGTGAAGGTTTTTTTGTTTCCTGAGGGAGGAATGGCTGGTGTGTGTGGGAGGACTCTAACAAGTATGGACAAAACGAGAGTCTCAGGACTGTGAATTCAAATTGAAAGTAGTGAATAGTTTTGGGGGAAAAAAGGTAAGGGGCTGGTTAATGATGAAAGATATTTTACTCATTATTATTATAATTTGTACTCTGATGCTCTCAGAATGAGAGGTTTTATGTAAAATAAATGTTTTCAGTACTTTTACAGTAAACCAGCTTTTTTAAAAATAGGGACATTCAAATGGATTTTCAGGAAAGAAAAGAAAAAAAAGGTCAGCTTGTGGCTGAGATCTAAGTTTAAGTATCTATATATGTACTTAGATGTGAACAGGGAACTTTCTGTATCAGATAGGTGCTTTTATACAAGACATTATCAACTGGGAAATGCTGAGGCATCTGATGCCTCCACATGGGAGGAGATTTGGCAGAAGATGTTTCTGAAAATGCACAAGTCTCCAATAGGTTCTATGCTATATCTGCATGACTGAAAAGTTGTCTCTGGTAGCTAAGAACATCTAAAAGGGTGTATAAGTTTTGGCTTCTTGATCCCACCTTGCATTTACATGCTGACATCTATATTTAGGTGGCTAAATGCTAGTATCTTCATCTTTAACTGAGTCCCAACAACATGGTTTTGGAGCATATTTAGAATGAGTCCAAAATGTTCTGTAAGTGACTGCAGTCATGAGCACACATGCTTTAATCTAGTTGAATTTTTAATTTGATTTTGCTGTGTTTTCACAAATGAAAATGAAAATCTTTGCACTGATTTTTTAAAGTTATCTTTTGCTGCCCATCTGAAAGGTCCATGCGTCAATGGGGCAGCAACTGGAGTGAGTTAATAAACACATATTTAGTGTGTTTCATTTCTTGTTACATTTATTCATTGGGAGTCAAATTCACGCTAGTTGGAGGTTGAGAAATTAGCTGGTGAAGGTAGTCATCTAGTCTCCCTCTGTAGTCACTGACGTGAGATCAACCCCCTAAGAAATTAATTTTACTTTAAAAGAGGCACCTAAACCAGAGAATAGATCATCTTTTGGCAGTGCTTGTTTTCTCTCCATTGACTAAACAGAAAGTGAAATGCGTCTGCTTCAGCCTTAGAAGAAGTAAATGAGGCAACATCCATCCTGACACAGGAAGATGGATTAGGATAATGACATTTCTCTGCTCCATGCAGTGCCTTGTGAAGTTTCTAGTGATGTACAAGATTAGGCCCATAAAACAGATAAAGAAGCATTTGGAGGTTAGTTGTTCCTTTTTTCAGACTCACCTTGCACTGTTGCTGTTGATTTGGTATCTACCAAGCACCAAAGCCAAAGCATTACATACTTGTACCATCACTAGAAATGTTCATTAACAGAGATGCCAAGTGGGATTCTATTTGCTTGTGTATGGAATAGATGATGAAACAAGGGAGAAAGAGAGTCAAACATAGCAAAGGGATCATTAGCCCCAGAGCATCCAGTCAGAAGCATGCAGGTAGTTGTACAGAGAATTGGAGTGTACATAAAGCATTTGGAAAGAGAAGACAGGTCAGAAGAGATTGCAATTTCCATCTGTGACTCGCTAAATGGGGAGAAGGAAGGAAATAGTGAAGCTTATCTTGAAATTATCATAAGGTAAGCATGCCTTTCACTTCCTGTTTGGCTTGTTTCATTATCTGCAGCCACTAGGAATGTGATTCACTTTCCTTTACACAGTCTTAGACTTCAGAGAAGTATATAGAGAACAGAAGGGTAGCAACAGTGATGACATTTTTAATTGCAAAAACTGTTCAACGGGAGACCAGAGAAGAACTAAGAGGTCTGCCTTAACAAAAAGGAGCATTCCTGATCCACACAAATAAGTATGATATGTTGGAAAAAATCAATATGTATTTTCTAAAGACTTAAGTATCTTGAAGTTGTAAAAAAACAGGTAGATAAAGCAAATCTGGTTATTACATTCTATTTGGATTTCCCCAGAGTTTTTCATAGAAATGAAGCCATCCTATAATAAACGGAGTCTTAATTTCATTTAAAAAAAAAAATCAAACGTGAAACAACAGTAAATGAACACTCACCACATGAGAAAGAATTCACTAGACAAATTCACGGACTTTTATGTCCAAGTTCATTGTATTCAAGGTACTTAGAAATATTCCTAAATGATCTGGAAAATGAATAAGTGAACTCAGCTGTGGAGACCTCCAGAAAGACTGGATTGCTTGAGTCACTAAGTTTGCTAAGCTAGCAGGTGGAATTTGATAAAGACAACTCGGAAGTGCTGCATCTGAGAAGTACAATCCTATGGAGATGACCTCTCCATACTCTAAGGATGGGATGGATAACATGTCCAATGACTATGATAAGAATTTAGGAAAGTACCTCACATGACAATACATATTTTAAAAACAATCTGTGTTGAATCATACCATTATTTTTTCACCATACAAAAACATACAAAAGCTTGCTACGATGAATCCTATCTGCCTCTAAGTGGTCTGTCAAACATGGAAGGGATCTTTCATGTGTACAACAGAAGGAGGGTCTCTAAAATCTTGAAAGTCAAATTAAGTTACTGTGAATACCTCAGGATAAGACCCATCTCATTCCATTTAGACATCTAAAAGTTAAGTGCAAAATCTGAGCAAGCTGTCAACAGTTCCCTGTGGAATCAATGAGATAGGGACCTCCAGAAGGCAATCCTGGAGGAGCTGAAGCACTAAAACAGAGGAACCTAGGTCCACTTGAGATGTCCAGGAGTTATTTGTCTGCAATCCAGGTGCACTGCTTATGACTGACTTCCTCAAGACTGACTTCTATAATATGCCTGTGTCACATCTGTCAGCCACATATAGACGTCCCTGGTACTTGAAAACATCCAGTGACCATAAACATTATGCTAAGTTACCTGACAGAACTTTTTTTAGCTGGAATACACTTAACTTTCTTCATAGTACATTGTATGGGGCTATGTTTTGGATTTGTGCTGAAAACAGTGTTAATAGCACAGGAATGTTTTAGTTATTGCTGAGCAGTGGTTACACAAAGTCAAGAACTTTTCTGCTTCTCACACCGCCCTGCCAGCAAGCAGCCTGGGAGTGCACAAGGAGCTGTGAGGGGACACAGCTGGGACAGCTGACACCAACTGACCAAAGGAATAGTCCATACCATATGATGTCACGCTCAGCAATAAAAGCAGGGAGAAGAATGAAAGGGAGGATATTTGGAGTTATGTTGTTTGTCTTCCCAAGTAACTGTTATGTGTGATGAAGCCCTACTTTCTTGGAGATGGCCAAACACCTGCCTGCTGATGGGAAGTAGTGAATAATTTCCTTATTTTGCTTTGCTTATTTGCATGGCTTTTGACTTACCTATTAAACTGCCTTTATCTCAACTCATGATTTTTTCTCAATTTTACCCTTCTAACGCTCTTCCCTATCCCACTGAGTGGAAGCGAGTGGCCATGTGGTACTCAGTTGCTAGATGGGGTTAAACCATGACAATGACTGATTTAATTCAGATAGTCTAAAGATACCCATCTGCCTAACCATCTAACACAGAGGGAGATTTATCTTACCTGCTTCTGCCCATTGATTATGCAGGCAGCCTAAGGCCAACCTTTAGAAGTTTAAATCACAGAAGCTTTTTGTAGTTAGAAGAAAACAAAAGATTGTAATTCCAAATATATACTCAGATTTGAGTGTTTTTTATTCACAATTGAGTTGTCTGATTCCTTTGGACCTTAGCTAGAATCTAAAATTTAGGCTTGCTGGACAGGTTAAATGAAGAAGACTAACAACAAACCTCTGCAGAAAAATCATCTACCTTTGAGATAATTATTACTTGCTCTCTTACAGTTACTGGAGACTAAGCCAATAGTCACTGGACTTTTACAGCAAGAGACATTGTATCCCAGAGACATGTAAACTAAGTCAGACTAATCACTGCTAACAGTCTATTTCCAACATAAAAGGAATTTTTGAATACTAATTCTGATGTAAATATCTACATTGCCAGTGTCTTAAGATAAGGTTAATCGTGGAGGCAGTGACAGTTTCACTGGGAGTATGGAAAAGACTTCAAGAAGACAGAATGGCTTTCTGACTGTTAATTGCCCTAATCTTAGGGTTCCCAGTTACTAGTGTATGTCCAGATAGAAAAAACATGGCCTCCAGGTAGATCAAGTTTCTATTTTAAAAAGCTTTTAAAGTTTTTCAGCTAGTTTCAGACTTAAGTTGAAAATAATAATCATTTTAAGTTATGTAATAACAATTTTTTTCTTAAACACAGATAATCTCTCTGAGGATCTCTGAACAGAAAAGGCATTTTGTTTAAGACACAAGTAGACAATTAGCAGAACTTGGCCCACTGAACATCTTTTAAATTAGCTTTATATACCAGAAAATAAAGTAAAAACTGAACATTAAATACCCTTATCTTTCCAAGCTGGTAACTGGAGAAATAACTGTTGCCTTTGTTACTAGTTACTGGGCCATCGAACATGATGTTACTCAGAAAGTTACAATAAACTGGAGTAAATCTATATTTGACTCTTATAGGAAAATGATATCTCACGAGATGAAACTGAAAAACACAAGGAAGTTATATATTTCCATTGCACATGATGAAATCTTTGGTTGAATTGCAAAACAAATACCTGTGACAGAAGAATTTCTGTGCTGTGTACAACCTGCAACTTGGCTTTTCCGAAGCATCAAAGAAAGTTAGGTCCATAACATTCACTGAGAGTGTGTAGTACCAAGCACAGATTTTTCTTATCTGACATGAAAGCTGTAAGTCAACTGCCTTTTTTATTTCATTTTTGACATCTGAATAATAGTTTAAAAGTGAGTTAAGTCTTTATGTTCAAAATATGCAACTCTGTATGGTAATTCTGATTTTACGCACATATTTTGTGTGATCTTGGTAACTTCTGGAAGGCGGATGAGTGAATATTGACTCTGATGGGTAAGGTGATGGAGATGACCCTCACAGACATTAAGTTAGCTGGAATAAATACACTCTTGGGAAAACAGGATTTTTATTTGCAACTTTTCTGGGCAATTTCAGATAGAAGATTCCTCTCCTTCTGTTAATTAACATAACTGCACTAAAAGTTGGTAGGCTTTTCTCAAAAATCTCAAAATATTTTCGTGGACTTTACTGTAACTGTTATAGTCATGAGAAGAGCAGAGCAGGGGAATGAAACAGCTGTTGTGGAATTCATCATCCTCGGTTTCCAAAGTATTCCAGAAGTACAGTTTATCCTCTTTGTGATGTTTCTAGTGACCTACATTACAACTGTATTAGGGAACCTCCTGATCATGGTGCTGGTTGTGACTGATCATCACCTTCATAACCCCATGTTTTTTTTCCTGAGGAATCTGTCATTCTTGGACACCTGTTACACTTCCACCATCCTGCTCAGAATGCTGTCAAGTTTCCTAACAAACAAATACGTTATTTCACTTAATGGTTGTTTTCTGCAGTACTTTTTCTTCACTGGGCTAGCAGGTGCAGAATGTTGTCTCCTGACTGTCATGTCTTATGACCGGTACATTGCAATATGCAAACCATTGCATTACACAACCATAATGAACAGCAGGTGCTGCCTCCAATTAGCGGGTGGGTCTTGGGTAAATGGGTTGTTGGCTAGTGCTATAGTCACCTGTCTGATGCCACAGCTAACTTTCTGTGGCCCAAATGAAATTGATCATTTCTTCTGTGACTTCATGCCAGTGGTAAAGCTCGCCTGCAGTGATACCCGCTGGATTGAGGTTGTAACGTTCATCTTGGCCTCCCTTTTGACACTACCTCCATTTCTCTTGACACTCATATCTTATGTGTACATCAGCAACACTGTCCTCAGGATCCCGTCTTCCACAGGAAGGCACACAGCTTTTTCTACCTGTTCTTCCCACCTCACTGTGGTGACATTTTTCTATGGGACCCTGATTGTTGTGTACTTGGTACCAAAAACAAACACATTGAGAGACCTCCACAAAGTGTTCTCTGTCTGCTATACAGTTCTGACGCCACTGGTCAATCCCCTCATCTACAGCTTAAGAAATAACAACATAAAGAAGGCTCTGAGAACAGCCATGAACAAATATAGGGTTTCTGATAAGGCATGAACAAGCTCTTCTCAATTATTAAGTGAAATTGAAATATCAGCGTTATGACAATTTTTTGTCTGAACCTAAGTTAGTCTTTTTCCCTGGAAAGGAGACAAATTTTCCAACATCCTGAGAGAGTCATCTGAATGCCCTAGCTGTTGGGCTGTGAGGGCAATTTCTTTTCTTGGATTAATTAATGTGTAAGCTTTTCTAGAAAAAAACACATCATCCTTATAGCAGAGAAATAGCATAGTTGTCTCCAACATTTCAGTGCTTGCCAAGTGTTTGGATTTATACCCACTTCCAAGCTCCCTGATTTTCAGAACTGCTTTCAGGAATGCTCATTGTCTGATCTAGAAACAAGAAGAATTATCTAAAAGTGATAGGAGGGTTATGAATATATTTAGCTCTGCACCTACCAACAATACGAGCCCTCCTTGCAAATATGGAAGGTATAAATGTCATCTCTACTGATTAGATACATACAATGACACAGAACCTATGAGGTATGTGCCTTTGAACCAGCAGACCAGATGGTTTCTGCAGAGCTTCTCAACAGCACTACATGCCTGTCAGTGTGCAAATGATTTGATTCCCCTGAATTGAGATTCCACACACACTGGTTCCCAGGCTTTTATTACAGTTGTGACAAGAGCTAAGGAAATGTAGTTGTGTGGTAAAAGGATGAAATTCAAGTTTTTCCTTTAGTTATAACTGGTGGAGCTTTGTGCAAACCCATTCTACTTAGTCATTAATTTCCTGGTTGTCCAGGTACTGCTCTGCTAGTCTCAGCAGAGATGAAACAATGGCCTTACCTGGGATATGGTGCTAAACCTAGACTAATTGATAGGCTCTATTTGTATATTTCCGTGTGTTGATTCACATCATCAGCTGAGAATCATTCTGTCCCAGAGACCTCTCCCAGCACCTCTTACCAAAGAATACATGGGTTTCTACATAGATAAAGACACCTGGAAATCACAGCAGAAGGAATGGTTCCAAAGTACAGACACTTGAACATAGAATAGGAAATGTTATGTGCACAGTTAAGATGAAAAACAGCAGTGGATTATGCATGTGCTGGAGTGATCAAAGAGGGCCACAGACCAGCTTGATATAAGAATTGAGGAGAAAAACATCTTGGGGAGCCTGGTCCTACTCACCTGAAGATCTTGCTGCAAAGATTCTTGCAACAGAATCCCATCACCGTCTGGACAGGGACCAAGCATCCTTTCTGGGAGAGTTTGATTCACCTTCTGAGCATTACCCTTTGCAAAGATCCCAGTAAGTTATTACTACTTTTTAATAAACATTCTGTGATCATCTGTGCAACACAAGTCAATGGAGAGTGTACTGTGTGCGGCTGGGATGGAGTTAACTTCCTGCAGAGCAGCCCATACAGTGCTGTGCTTTGTATTTGTGGCTAAAACAGTGTTCATAACTTGTATTATATTTATGCTGCAAGGCTGGGAATGAGGGGGTAGGTGAGGCTGCAGGACTGGCCTATGTGAGAAGAGGGCAGGTGCTGTCCTCATGCTGGACACAGACAGTTCCAGCCAGCTCTAAAAAAGACCCATGGCAGGGCACAGCTGAGCCCATTAGCCAAGCTGGTGGTGTCCCTGGGAAAACACGTGTAAGAGCAGAAAAACTCAGACAAGCAGAGGAGGAGGGGGAAAAAGAGAGGGAGAAACAACCCTGCGAACCCCGTGATCAGAGGAGAAGGAGGGGTGGGAGAAGGTATTTCCCTGCATTCCATGGAGGACCACATGTCAGAGTAGTATGATGTTTCCCGAAGGAATTGCAGGCCATGAGAAGGATCTCACTGGAGAATGGGAAAAGCTGAGGACGAAGGAGCAGCAGAGAAGAACTGTTATGTACTGACTATAACACTCCCATCCTCCACACCCCTGAGCTGCTTGGAGCAGCGGTCAGAGTACAGTAGAAGAGTCAGAGTAATGGAGTGAAGTTAAGCCTGGAAAAAGGGGAGAGTGAATGCATTGTTCTAATTTTTGTTTTTGTTTGTCACTACTCAAATCTATTTTAATTGGCAGTAAATTAAATTAATTTTCCTCAAGTGAAACCAGTCTTTCCTGTGACAGTATTAAGGTAAGTGATCTCCCTGACTTTACCTTGACCCATGAGATTTTTGATTTGATTTTCTCCCCCTGTGCTGTTGAGAAGGGGAAATGAGAGAGCAACTGGGTGGAAGTTTGTCCCTTAGCCAACATTAATGCACCACAATAACACACCAACAATCTGTCTCTTACTGAATAGCACTTGCACAGCATCAAGGCTTGCTTTCTCGCCCTCCGCCCCCATGCACACACAGAGAGTAAGCTGGAGGTGGGCAATAGGCTGGGAGGGCACATAGCCAGGACAGATGACCCAAGATGTCCAAAGGGATATTCCATGCCATATGACATCATGCTCAGCAATCGAAGCTCAGAGAAAGGAGGAAGAAGGGGGAACATTTTTGGTTATGTCATTTGTGTTCCCAAGCAACCAATGTATGTGTCTCTGTTTTCAGGCATTAGCTGGACATCTGCCTGCTGATTGGAGGTAATAAGTGAATTTTGCTTTGCTTGCACACACAGCTTGTGGTTTTCCTATTAAACTGTCATTATCTCAGTCCATGAATCTTCTCTCTTTCCTTCCATTTTCTCACCAACCCACAGGAGAAAGGAGTGAGATAGAGGCTGTGTGGGTGTGTGCTTGTCTAATTGTCCAAATCAAACCCCACAAAGAATGAATTGATACATCAGTGGAGTCTGGAGAGTAAACCAGCTCACTCAGAAATGGATCTTCACTTGGTCAGCTGAGGTGATCTTTATACACAGAAGAATGTATTGACTAAGGTCTAAATTCAGTCACCCACATGTACATATCTTTTGCCACCTGATACATCCTAGGATGTCTCCTCTGGTGTCCAACTGTACCTGCAAAATGGAACAAGTCTACCTCTATACTCTTCCAATCATCAATGGCAAGAAATGGACTTTCTAGAATGTATTCACAATGAGGTAAACACCTTTAGTTGCTAGATCTGTGCATCAGCAAAGTACTCAAATCTATAAAATGACATTTCAGCAAAACAAGTCAGGTTTCCTTTTGCATAAAAACTTAAATGGGGTTGAGAGAGAAGCAAGCTAGAGAGAATTATTATTTTGATTTATATCATGTATGAAGATTAAAAAAAAACAAAGCAAGCCCTGGAAAAAATATCAAATGTATAGACAGAACTATATGAGCTTGGAGTTAGTTTTAGAATCATAGAACAGTTTGGGTTGGAAGGAACCTTTAAAGGCCATCTAGTCCAACCCCCCTGCAATCAGCAGGGACATCTTCAACTAGATCACATTGCAAAGATCCTCACCCAACCTGACCTGGAATGTTTCCAGGGATGGGGCATCTACCACCTCTCTGGGCAACCTGTGCCAGTGTTTCACCGCCCTCACTGTGAAAAATTTCTTCCTTATATCTAATCTAAATCTACCCTCTTTTAGTTTAAAACCAGTTTAGTTTCCTCCTTGTATTTGTGTGTTGAGATTAGTTTCAGGGGTGCAGAGATTAAACAGGAACTGTCCACATATTCCTCTTGGAAGACATATTCACCAGGACCCTGGAGGCACATTGATGCTCTAATTGTCCTCATCAGTGTCATTTGGGATCTCCACCCATGCACCATCTGTCCATAGGTCTATCAGCTCCAAATAAACTCAGGCCTGGACATTTCCCCGCTGCCACACACACACTTGCCAGAGCTGTGTCATAGGTAAGCCTATGCTCAGCCCTGTCCCCTGACTTATTGCAAGGCCTTGTGAAAGGAGGAAGCTGCATGACAGCAACCATGCAATCACCTTATTATATATAAAATATATATAAAAATATCCACTGAGATACCTCTATGGTTAGAAAACTTCTCCAACAAAGTTTCTACATAAAGGTTCATTGCATTCCAAATAAATAATTCCTGCTCTTCACAGAAAGTTTCTAAAAATTCAGTTCAGTACATATGGAAAACAATGGCCTGCATGGAAGCTCTAACATCTCTAACCAGATAATTAATACAGGCTGCAAAGGGAAAGTGGTGCCTTTTCTTCAAAGTGGTGCTGCCTTTTTCCAAGATCTAAGCATGAACTAGCAGGTGCAGAAGAATCTGCAGAAGGATCTGTAAAGTTTCACTGGGAAAGGAAGGCAAAAGAAGCAGGCCCAGAAAAGAAAAATGACAGTAATGTCATGTTAGAGCAGTCTTCTAAGAAAGGTTGGCAAGTTTTTCTTCTCTCCTAAGGGGAAAGTGATGACTGCCAAGGAAAGTGATGACCGCCAAGGACACAGTGCAATCCACTTTTTGTGTCACTATTTATCCATTCTTTATATCTCAAGCAATTCATAACAGAACAACATCTCAGTTCAAATTGCAACACTACAAATAGCAGGAAACAACTGAGGGACACTTTCTCACACTACTTCATGGCCCAATGTAAATTGTAAACTGCTTATGAGTTTCATGAGTTTTTGCAAAAAGGAGTAAAAACTAGGAAAATCCCTCAGTATTCTGTCTTTAATTGTAAGCAACAAAGGTACTGGTATAATTCAAGGACCTGAGTAATTTTAATTTGATGAGAAAAAGCATGTAGAGATGTTTGTGCAAGCCAAAACTTAGTGTTGGAAACTACCCAAAATCTTAAAGAAAATGTGTACAAGAAATCAAAGTTGCTGCCTCAGATGATTGTATCACAGATTTGAGCATATCTGCGTGTCATTTCTTCCTTCAGTTGTCACAAAGATGTATTTCTGAACTGTGCTTTTTTTCCATCTCATTTTCACAGGGGATCTTCCCAAAAATCACTCCTTTGCTTGACAAGGGCTTTCTCCATAAAGTGTAAGAAGGATCAAAAGGCAGAAAGAATTTGAGCAGAAAGAACAAATTCCAGCAGGCACTCTAGGAGAAAAGGATGAGGATAGAGACAATGTTGTGGTACTTGTTAGATGTTCCCCAAGACACAGTTTCTGTAGTAACACTGAAAGACTATTAACACAAGGCTGATGATGCGTGCTGGTGCAAAGAATTACTTCAGAATGAAGAGTCTTTTACTCTATTCCTCTAGATTTCAGTGAACCTGCTTTTATTGTAATTTGGTAATGTTGTGGCATATCTAAATGTTACAGCTCACTGTTTTCTCTCTCCTCCTTTTCAACCCATTTAGTAAGACAGATTTAATTCTTCTTTTGAACTGCCTTTTGCTACAGAAGAAGGCATAGAGCTTGTGAGTAAAGGACAGGAAACAACCTCTTCCTTTGGTCATATAAGTTTTTCCTGGTGTTTATTTTACTGGTCACCACCACTATGTCCAGACAGGTGTATGTCCCTCCCAAAATAAAGATGCAGTCAAGTGTTAATCAAGTCCTCAAGCCAGACACAAAACTTCTATCCCACTATCTGAAGGCTGTAAGGGTGCAAGTGTGATGGTTAGAAAGAGACTTCACTGTAAGGTTCAAATTAATATTTGAACTTCACTCACAGGTCCAATACGCCACTGTTGTAGGTTTTTTTGGATACAACGGAGGAATGCACTATTACAATTCTAAACCACAGGCACACTAGACATTAATACCTTAAAAGTGTGGACTTAATCACAATCCCAAAGCATGTCAAACATCACATGCATGTTTCTTAATCACCTACCCTCTCTCAGGCAAGGCCTCCTAATCCCTGGGAAGTTACCTTGTACAGCGTCCATTGCTCCCCCACTCCTACCCTGTGCAACTTTTCGCTGCAGTTGAGCCACAGACAGCTTCTCCCTGCTCAGCAGTGGGGCATGCTGTGACGGGCCGGGGAGCCCCACACCGCTGCGGCTGGTTCTTCCCAACAGTTCTTCCCGACGATTCTTCCCAACATTTTTTTCTACCCAAAGACTTAACAGCCCTCATTTTTGAGCGGGGCCAGGACTCGCCTGAGTGGATATGTTTATCTCTGGTGGTGTGATGGCCCATCAGCACACCAAGTAACCAAATAGTGGTGGAATGGTGCTCAGGGCATTTGTTTGTGAAGGGATTATTCAAGGCTCCATTCAGGTTTTGGTTCTTATTATGATGCAGTGTTCAGGCAATCCCAGGCTGAGCCGTTTCTACAGCTCCCCCAAGTCATCTCTGCATAGATAAGGGTCTGTCAGGGTGAGACGAAGCTGAGTCGATTCACAACTCCCTGCATCGCGCCCCGTGCTCTGAAACCAGTCTAGCCGGGCGATCCCATACAGCAAGGCAGGTACGTAATATCATAGAATCATAGAATCATGGAATCTTTGCATTGGAAGGGACCTTTAAAGGTCACTGAGTCCAACCCCCCTGCAATCAGCAGGGACATGATCAACTAGATCAGGGAGCTCAGAGCCTCATTCAACCTGACCTTGAATTTTTCCAGGAATGGGGCATCTACCACCTTTCTGGGCAACCTGGGCAAGTGTTTCACCACCCTCATTATGAAAAATTTCTTCCTTATATCTAGCCTAAACCTACCCTCTTTTGGTTTAAAACCATTACCCCTTGTCCTATTGTTACAGGCCTTGCTAAAAAGTCTGTCCCCATCTTTCTTATAAGCCCCCTTTAAATACTGGAAGGCTGCAATAAGGTCTCCCCAGAGCTTTCTTTTGTCCAGGCTGAACAAACCCAACTCTCATCCTGTCCTCACAGGAGAGGTGTTCCATCCCTCTGATAATTTTTGTGGCCTCCTCTGGACCTGCTCCAACAGTTCCATGTCTTCTTGTGCTGAGGGCTGCAGAGCTGGATGCAATAATGCAGGTGTGATCTCACTGGAGTGGAGCAGAGGGGGAGAATCCCCTCCCTTGACCTGCTGGCTGCGCAGCTTTGAATGCAGCCCAGGATACGGTTGACTTCAAGGGCTGCAAATGCACATTGCCGGCTCATGTCCAGCTTTTCATCCACCAGTATCCTCAAGTCCTTCTCAGCAGGGCTGATCTCCATCTTTTCATCTCCCAGCCTGTATTGATACCAGGGGTTGCCCCGACCCAAAGACCCTGCACTTGGCCTTGTAGAACCTCATGAGCTTCACATGGGTCGTTTCCTCAAACTTGTCTAGTGTCCTCTGGATGGCATCCTGTCCCTCAGACGTGTCAACCACTCAACTTGGTGTCATCTGCAAACTTGTTGAGCGTGAACTCGATCACACTGGCTATGTCACTGATGAAGATATTAAACAGTACTGGTCCAATATGGACCCCTGAGGAACACCACTCATCACTGATCTCCATCTGGACATTGAGCCATTGACCACTGTCTTCTGGGTGTGACCCTCCAAACAATTCCTCATCCACCTAACAGTGCACCCACCAAATCAATATCTCTCCAATTGAGAGAGAAGGATGTTGTGGGGGACCACATCTGATAGCCTTCTATGATGGAGTGACCAGCTGGGTAGATGAAGGGAGAGCTGTGGATGTGGTTTACCTTGATTTCAGTAAGGCTTTTGACACTGTCTTCCATAACATCCTGATAGTGAAGCTCAGGAAGCATGGGTTGGATGAGTGGATTGTGAGATGGATTGAGAAATGCCTAAGCAACAGAGCTCAAAGTGTTGTGGTCAGCGGTGCAGAGTCCAATTGGAAGCCTGTAGCTAGTGGTGTTCCCCAGGGATCAGTACTGGGTCTGGTTTTGTTCAACATCTTCATCAATGACCTAGATGAGGGGCTGGAATGTACCCTCAGCAAGTTTGCTGATGATACAAAACTGGGAGGCATGGCTGTACACCAGGAGGCTGTGCTGCCATTCAGCGGGATCTGGACAGACTGGAGAGTTGGGCGGAGGGGAACCTCATGAAATTTAACAAGGACAAGAGTAGAGTTCTGCACCTGGGGTGGAACAACCTCATGCACCAGTACAGGTTAGGAGTTGATCTGCTGGAAAGATCAACAAAGGAGAAGGACCTTGGAGTCCTGGTAGACAATAAGTTATCCATGGGACAGCAATCTGCCCTGGTGGCCAAGGGGGCCAATGGCAGCCTGGGGTGCATTAAGAGTGTGACCAGCAGGTCGAGAGAGGTTATCCTCCCCCTCTACTCTACGTTGGTGAGGCCTCATCTGGAGTATTGCGTCCAGTTCTGGGCTCCCCCGTTCAAGAGAGACAGGGAACTTTTGAAGAAAGTCCAACGGAGGGCTATGAGGACGATTAAGGGACTGGAACATCTCTTGTATGAGGAAAGGCTGAGAGATCTGGTGTTGGGATCACCCTGCAAGGGCTTGACCTTAAGGTGAAGGAGCTGTGGCATTAAGAAGCTGGTAAACAGCTGGACACCTGCAGGGCTCAGCCTTGAGGAGGGGGAGCTGTGGTAAACAACTAAGAGGAAGTAAAGGAGTGCGTGGACACCTGCAGGCAGCGAATCCTGACTGTGTGAGAAGTGCATGGACTGTGTGTGGTAACCAACCAGGACGTATTTTGTGGCACGTGAAAGAGCTGTAACTGCATAAAAAGCAGACACTTGTAGCAATAAAGGTCTTCAGTTGTTAACTCTAATAGAATTCCTGAAGTCTGATTCTTCTCCATCAAATGGTGACCCCAACGTGATTCGGGACAGCGCGAAGATACTCCAGGAGAAGCCCCGATTGGAAGGACTGCTGACAGCTGGACTGTGGCAGGGACAAAAAAGGGAGTTGGCCGACTCCGTGAAGCAGCACCCAAGCGAGGTGAGCAATTGGGGGCAGCATGGGGTAAAGCATGTCCACAGAAGAAGGCACAATTGTCAGACTCCTGCTGCATATCCTCTCTAAGAGAGGAATAAAACATAATGAAACCTCAGTAAGGAGGGTTTTAAAATGGTTCTGAAATCAGGGCGTGCCAGCAGATGCTGTGACTGTCTTTGAGCCAGAAGCGTGGGTGAATGGAGGGATGATGTTGTGGGATGCCATCTCGAAAGGAGATGGGCAAGCAGCGGAGTTAGCAACAACATGGCGATTGCTATTCGAGACTGTTAAAGCATTACAGGCAGAACAGAAGGTTGCCGCGGATGCTAATATGGTGCTGAAACCAACAGTACTGGTAGAAATAAACGGTGGGGCAGAAAGTGCTCAGGGTGAAGGGGAGTCTCCTCTGAGAACGAACGTTAGCCCTCCTCCCGATGGACCACCGCCACCGCAACCTGTTCGACCCGTCCCCTCTGTTCCCTCGGCACCCTCTGCTCCTCTGCCACCAGAATGCCCACCATTATATCTGCCTTTACCAGATAATAATGATGACTGGCCCAAGCCACCAGAACCAGAATTTTTAAATAAGCCTAAGGCAGAGATAGTTGCTCATACGAGCCATGACCCGAGGAATAGGTGGAAAGACGTTCAAGAGAACGCTGCAAAGGAAGGG
The DNA here is from genome assembly GCF_000687285.1 of Phaethon lepturus. NCBI lineage: Eukaryota > Metazoa > Chordata > Aves > Phaethontiformes > Phaethontidae > Phaethon > Phaethon lepturus. The sequence continues at coordinate 23,075 of NW_010526834.1, forward strand.
ATAGTTACGCCACATGCATTCCCTGTAATGGTATGGCAGGGGGGGCCAAATGATTGGGCTCCCTTTTCACGGGACTTGATAAAGGAAGTGTGCAAATCAGTGGTGAGCTATGGGCTGATGGCTCCTTTCACTCAGGCGTTGTTGGAAAATGTATTTAATGGTCAGTTACTAATTCCTCATGAATGTGTACAGCTTTTGACCATGCTATTAACTCCTACTCAGAGATTACTATGGAGGGATAGATGGCACAACCTATGTGAAGAAGAAGCCTTAAGAAACCTACATCGACCAAATAGGGATCCGCTGCGAGTGATAGGGATAGAGCAAATGACGGGAACGGGTCAATTTGCAGACCCATGTTTGCAAGCTCACTTGCCTAGTGACGCCCTGAGAGCATCAGCTCAATTTGCATTAAAAGCCTTAATGACCCTGCCAGAAGATGGGAAAAAGGAACAGTCTTTTACGCAGATAAAACAGGGAGCGCAAGAAGCTTACATGTCTTTTATAGATAGGTTACGGGATGCTTTGAATAAGCAGTTAACTAATGAGGATGCAAAAATAGCTATAATATTAAAATTGGCAGTGGAAAACGCTAATGCAGATTGTAAGAAAATCTTGCTAGCCCTTCCACACAACAGCTCATTAGTAGACATGGTGGAGGCCTGTAATAGAGTAGGGACAACTACACATCAGATGGAAACATCGGCAGGCGCTTTTGCGGCTGCTCTAAAACCAGAGAGGAAATGCTATAATTGTGGTAAAAAAGGTCATTTTAAGGCACAGTGTAAGGCAAAAGGATGACCAAAACCTAATGGCAGCGTTCCTGCTGGATTAGGATTGGGAAAAGTATGTACCCGGTGTCAGAAGGGAAACCACTCAGCTAGTCAGTGTCGGTCAAAATATCATAAGAATGGGACTCCACTATCTTTGAATGTTAATGTTCGGACAGGAAACTGTCAGCAGAGCGCGCCGGTGAACCGCACTCCGACACAAGCAGCACCGACTCAACAGGCTGCTTGGCTCGCCTGCCCGCACGCACCACAAGAAGTGCCAGAGTGGACATGGACACAGCAGTAGAAATAACCTTATGGGACACTAAAGGGCAGTGTGTGCCATCAACGGCCACTGTCGGGCATGGCTTAAGTGCATTGCTGGTGGGCAGATCATCAGTCACAAAAAAGGGACTCTTTGTTTTACCTGGCATTATTGACACTGACTTTACAGGACAGATCCA
>NW_010526835.1:0-14194 GCF_000687285.1 Phaethon lepturus
AGTTGCCGGCTGGGGCTAAACCATGACAATGTTGCAAAACTCTGGCAAGTAGAGAGACTATGAGGGCAAATTTGCAATGCAATTGTATTGAAGGGAAGTAAGATGCTCAAAGTCTTTTCCCAGCAAGGATCAGTGATGAAAATAAACAGCTAAAGAGAAGCAGAAACTACAAGCACCTTCCACTGATGTTGCCTCCTCCCTTTTGTTGTGACACTTTTTATCATGTGTGTAAACCAGCTATGTGGCTTACAATTTCCACCTCAGAGTTTGGGACTTCAGAACATATATTGTTGAGAAAGCAAAGCCTGGGATTAGAGATATCTGGGAGTTCCAACTTTTCACTAAAACACAGTTTTGTCACTAAACTGAGAAGAAGTTGTCAAGAAAGACACACAGGACTATTCTGGCCCTATATAATTAAGATCATTCTCGCTCTGCAGCAGTTTACTGGGAGGAGTTTAGACAAACTTTACAGACAAGTTATGGTGGAACAAAGTGTAGCAGTTGTATTTCATGATTTACTTATAACTTTTCATATTGCTTTCATGCACTGCCTTTGCATTTTTGTCAACAAACAGCTAAGACCTCATCTTTACTAATCCACGCTATTGTTCCCAAGCACATATAAAAGCATGCCTCTCTCTTTGTATTTATTGCAGGAAGTGTAGTTATACTACTGAAAGATAGCTTTTAGATTCTCAATCCTATACTCACTTTTCTCTAGTTGTCTCCAGTTGCCATTATTGTTTCCTCTTATTTTGCTCTCCTATTAAATTGTTTTTATCTCAATCCATGAGTCTGTTTTCAGACTCTGTCCCCTTTCCCACCTGGGGCTGGAGGTGAGTGAGCTGCTGTGTGGTGCTTCGTTGCTGGCTGGGGCTAAACAACAACACTGCCTCTTTCCAGCTCTGGTCCCAACCCAGTTCACTGAGCAGTCCACTTGGATTTTCCCCAGGAGAACGTGTTTGCCCTTCTTGATGCCACATCCCTGAACATCTTTTATAGGTGACCAGGTGTGCATGGATCTGGAGCCTTTCTCCCGCTGCCAGAAGTAGATCAACTCCAAGAGCTCCTGCTTTGCCTCACTCATGCCTTCTTTTTTGTCCCCTGGGGAACCATAGGCTATGCTGTGCAGCATCCCTCCTGCTGACCCCATGTTCATTACCTCTGATCACCTCTGGATGCACTGAAGCCTGTTCACCTCTTCTTGCAGTTCCACTTGCATGGACACAACTATCAGCGCTCGCCTGTCAGAGGGAAGGCTGCCTTCACTCCTGGCCCCAGCCCAGGGCCATTCCCTGCAGACCGCGACCGGCACAAAAGCATCGACCTTCAGGGGTTGTACAGCAACAGAAATGGCTGCACCAGCCAGGATAGGACATGCCACAAGACCTGATCTCCACATCAGGGTATCTCCCTTCCACTAACAGCACATCTGGGACCACTATGAACTCCTGCATACCAGCTGCCACTTTAACTGCCTTGCTTCTTTTTGCACACCCTTTGGAAGCGCCCTGATTATGGTGTCTCTTAACTACCAGATAAATAGGAAACCTGAAGTCAGCCTGCTCCACCCTTCTGTGAAGTTTCCCACCTTGCAAGGAACCTTGTACCTTGTCTTGTAATCTTCCCATCACAGCTCATTTGCCTTGAGTTGCTGGGTATGCTGTGCAGTGCTCTCTCTTACACCACAGCCCCAAAGAATGACCCAAGGAAGGGAACAAAGCAATATTCAGCAGTCCTCATGTAGCCTGGGAAGGCAACTGGGTGCTTCAATAGTGAAACTAGGTTAAGAGAGAACTCTGCTAGGAAGTGAGATCTGAAGCCTGGGAAATGTTGATTGGGGCAGATTATATAAAGCAAATGAGATTTGAGTCAAGAGGCGGTGTTAAAGTACAGAAAAAACTGGAGGAGGGATTATTTGGAGCAGGTGAAACAGAAGGTGCAATGCAAGAGGAAATGGACAGAAAAAAAATAAATCTGTGCCCACTACAGATTGCTCTGTCAGAGCTTAAAATCAGTCAACATACTTGAACATAATCTTTATTCATCTCTCTAGAAGTAGAAATCTGCCTGAGAAAATAATTCTTTAGGACTTAGCTTAGCATTTGTACAATGGAAATAATAGCCTTTCACCTGACAAATTAAGCCAGTAAAATTTGTGATGTACTTAAACTGATGACTCTTGGAGAAAGTCGGAGTTAGTAGGTCTGTCTTCAATGTAGGGGATGAATTGTGCACTGGAAAAGCACAAGATATTACATACAACAGTGAGAAGAAATTAAAATGTCCATCTTTTGTACAAATAGGCAGTTGATTCAGGGAAGAAAAAAAGCACAGTCTGAACTCAACAGTTGAAAACTGTATCCTAATGCAGATGCACAAACCTGGACCACTGGAAAACAATATAAACCTTATTTTTTGAATGGTTAATAACATACTGTTAGCAGATACCTTTCACACATAATAAAAATATGTCATCAAAGAACTAGTGTACTTTCCTGAGAGCTGCTATTTTCTAGTATTCTAAGTTAATCAATGTCTAAATTGGTTTCTCATCCTTCTGAACAACAAAATACCTATCACAGGTGCATAAATTAAACATCTCCTCTCTGCTTCCCTCCAGTTTGTCATACTGCTCTTAGTGTCCATCTTCTCTCATTTTCTTCCAGCCGTTTGCACAGCTATCCTGTCTGTTACCTGGACTTGTCATGTCTCTGATCCACAGCAAAATGAAACAGCACAGTCACCAGAAACCAGCTTGGGTTTACTACTTTCTATCAGCAATTTCAACTCCTGTTTCAACTCCTCCATCTTTTTCTTAAGCAAAGAAATCTGCCTGCAACTTAACTACAGGCCTCCTGTTCTTGGTTCATAAATCTAAATGTCACTGGGTTTCTTGGTTCCTTTATTATCTACTTTAATCCCAGTTGATGTTTCTTGACTTGTTGGAACCTGTTAGTGTCAAAGCACTCCTTGTGACATCTCTCCCTGTGACATTCCTCAGGAATTCCATCTTTATTCCTTCCTGGCTTTTTCCTCCTGTGAAGGCAGTTCAGCTGCAACTCTAGGTAATAAACATTCACATGCTTGCAGCTTTTTGGTTTGTTGTTTTCAGAGGAAAGGGGTCTTGCACTAGTGATGATTCTTATCGGTCTAACTGTGCTTAAAAATAGAGATTTAAGGAAACTTCATTAGATTTTCTTTCCAGCTGAAAATACACAACTCATACTACACAATTCTGCACTAACCTGCTTATGGAAGGGAAAAAAATCCTGCTGTGATAATACCCTTCTTTTACTCCATTAAAAGCTATGATACTTTTAATTTAGACATAACTTTTCAGTCTCTACCCCTTTTCTGTTGTTATGCCTGTATAATGTGACTAGAGCATACACAATGTGATACAACCAGTAATGATATTACAGTACTGGTATGCTGGGGGCTGTGTTCAGTTTATGGTTAAAGTCTGATGTTAGTTGATGAAAATAGTTCAGGAAACAAAAACTTATGCATTTTTATCAGCTTAGATTGCATAGACTTTGTACAATTTGTTTAAAACATACATTTAACATATTGAAAAGCGGTAGTAAATCCAGTTTTTAAACCTAATTCTGAAATCCATGTTACGCATGAATAATTACTGTTTAACAAAATTATAGGTGCTAAGATAAATGGAAACCAATCCTTCATTCCAAACAGCACAAGAGACCTAACAGATAACACAAAGAGATACCATATGAGAATACATCCACTGAACATCCACTTAATTTGCAAGAGTTCAAAGGACATTCAATCCCAACAGAATGACATCAAAAAGGATTGTAAAAATATCTTGTCAAGCAGCATTGTTGTGCTGTCTAGCTTTTTAATCGTAGCATAATGTTAATGCTATTAGAGTTTCTATAAAGACACACAGAGGTCAAGGATGCAGGAGGGAAAAAAAAGAAAAGGGGAAAAGAAGAAAAGATTACATGTGCTAATTACATTTTCTGGAGCTTAGCATGGTGATTTGACCTACATTTTTGCATTTTGTCCTGATGATATTATTTTAAAACTATTCTCACAATATTAATTGGTTCTAGAGCAGGGTATAAAGTCTGTTATAGAAGATCAGGGAAAAATATGGGATCCTTCCACTGGTGAAAGCTGTTCCCCCCCAGTTCTGGAAAATCTTCCATTTTTAATTTATCCAAATTTACATTTCAATTCTTCCATAAACAAGAAGATGAAGCAAACTGCATATTTATAGAGGTAGATGTTTACAATTAATCTTATTCAGTAAAACTCATTTCATATCCATATAAATCTGCAACTGCATGTGCTGAGAAGCACACAGTTAATTTTGATTCTTCATCTAACAATCATAGATATCAAACTGGTTGTCTTATTGTCAAATAAATAGTAATGTCTACATGTTATTTTCACTTAGCTTTACATACCTACACTTTGTTTCAGGTAAGGATGCCATTGAAAAAACTGCTACTTATTGCAAGAATTTTGTGGCTTTTGTGCTGCCAGTGGGGGCAGGGAAATTCTCAGTTATTTTTGGTTATTTTTTACATTGTTATTCATATTTGTACAAGCTGCTAATACACTGCAACTTTGCTCTTAAATATTTCCTCTGGCCTCTAGTTACCATAGTCCATTTAAATTTCAAATGGAGAAAAAGACACCTTCTTTTTGTATTATATGATCAAAATTTTGAAGCTCTGTAATTTTCTTGCTGCTTGTAGAAACAAAGCACCCAAGCTCACAGAGAAAGCCTTTTCTACAAGCTATAAATATTTGCTATTTATAAAACCTCAATGAGGGTTTGGTTATTAAAAAACTAAAGGAAGAAAATTACTCCTAATGATTGGTTTGAGCTAATGAGATGTTTTTATGCAAATATATGAACCTTAAATATGACCTGGAAACAAAAGACTGCTTAACAGTTACTATTAAGCTATACATTTGGAGATCAATTAAAGAGAACTTCTTTCTAATGATCAAGCTGTACAAGAGTTGCTATGGAAACCTGGAAAGAGAGAGATTCAGAAAGCAAAATAGCTACAGAAACAAACAAACAAAAAATATTTATAAACAAGTATCTTAGAATGTGTATAATCAGCTAAGTAATTAAAGGCTGATTCAATTCTTTTCCACACCAATATATCTGGAAGAAGGACATTTTTCCATATGAAGGTGCCAGTTTCGTTAATATTTCGATGCCCTGAAGCAAGGCAATGCCAAGAAAATCTTTATGTAATCAACGACAGTTCCCTAAATTACAATATGGGATAGAAAGACAGGATTACTTTAAAGATCTCAAAGAATTGTAGAGTCATGTCATTACAAATTGCTGGCAAAGAAAAAAACACATTTGTGGCAAAGAAAGTGCAAATACAGGTGGTTAAAAGCCACACTAATTATTTCCTCCGCACCTTAAAATAAAGCGGTACTTATATCAGAAGAAGCTTAAAAATACTCAGGTTGTCTTTTGTGAAGGCTGTTTGCTGCTTCGTATTTTTTTGTTCTGTTTTTTGCACCCGTATCGTGAACAATTCCTGAAAATCTGTAACGTGCATTATGAAAATACTGCTAAACAGTATTTTGGGTTAAAAATTTATTTTCTGTCGCTAGGTATGTCTTTTCAGAACATATTGCAGAAGGGACAGAATCAAGTTTTCCAGTATACAGGGTATACCTTGCCAAGATATACACAGAGAAACTTTCGAAGCAGGGTTGGTAACTGGGATTTCCTATAAAGATCTAGGCACCTTCTTGAATCAAACAACTGATATAATGGCTTAGAAGCACTCCTTCTCCTCTTTGTTCTCCCATTTGCAAATTACCCATGGCTGCAATTGCCAGCTTCTTTGGCAATGAAAAGCTCCAGAAATTATCTGGATCTGGCAGAGAAGAATCTGCAGCCAGCAATTCTGATCCACACCAAGCACAAGGAGACGCTGAGCCCAGAGGAAACCAGCCCCAGAAACAGCTACCAACTGCTCCAGGGTCACAGCTTAGGTCTATATGCTATGGCGTGACCTCTTTTATGGGATATTTCAATACTACTCAACTGGAAATCTCTGTAACTCTATGTCAGCTAATGTTAATGATACAATCGAGCGTGTGAGAGCCTTCTAAAGTTACACATTCATTTAAGTATTTTTTTAGACCATGCCTGTATACTTCTGACAGTCTTGAAAGAAAATAAAGATCACGAAAATTGATTTTCAGTGAACAACTGGCATTTATAAACAGGAAAAGGAAATTAGTATTTATAGGTTTGTAGAAACCAAACCAGCAAGGGACTGCAGGCTCATCAAGTCCTATTTTCTCTGGCAAGTTTTCCCATTCCTATATTTACTGATGTGCATCTCAACAACACATTCATGTGGATGTTTCTGAAGGAGACATATGAATGAGCACATTTGACAATTAATTTGAAAGACTCTTTCAATGTGGAACTTGAAAAAAGTGAATTAAACAAGTAACATAAAAAACCCACAGAAAAACTATCATGAAAGATGAATGAAAACATTGCCGTGAGTACCACAGAGGTGGATGGGAGGGTATCTCATTGTCTTTTTCAGAGGTCAGTTTTAATCAGTACAACTAGATTTTTTTTCAAGGACTCATCCTATGTTATAAACCCGATATTGTCATGTAAAATGGGACTACCAAAATGACTGAATTCTACATATACCAAGCTCAATGGTTAATTTCAGTGGAAATGGGCCAATGTTAATAAGTACTTTCAAAAATCCTCTTCTACACTTTTTGCTGTGTCTCACTTCATGTATGACATCAACTAATAATAATATCCTGCCTTATAAATGTTATATGAGGCTTGTTTCAGCCATTTTAAAAAAATGCCTTCTAGACTAAAACCCATTTAAAGTATTTGCTTCATATGAACACTAGCTTACTTCTCATTTCAAGTGATTTATAATCCAGAAATACTCCTCTCATGTTTTTTGAAAGTGTGACTATAGAGATGTACCTCTGAAGAGAAGTCAGCTAAACTTCAGAGAAACAACACAAAAAGAAAGAAAGAAAAAAAAGGAATATTTAGCCAGATTGAAGCAATACACAGTTATCTGGAATAAGAGAGTATTATTTCTGAAAGAAAATCTTTCAGGCTTCCACTTTGCCAGAAGGTCATTTTGGTTAGCTTCAGTGGTATAGTCAAGAAATCCAATTAGCTCTCTATATAAGTTACAAATCTGTTCTCATCAAAAAACACGTAGTCTACAACACAACCAAACAAAATATTATTAAATTAAACCTGTTGAAAAGAGTTGTATGCAGCTAATGAGAGCAGACTTAGAAGATTTCAACTAGAAAGTAACTAAAAATAAATTCTGACCATTTGTCAGATCAAGCCAAATTCCTGACAACTCATGGCTCACTAAAAAAAAAGATGTTAATCAGTACAGTGTTTTAGTGACTGATTGGTAAAATGTGCTACTGAGCTCTTAGATTCATATAGTTAAGCTTTGCAAAAATAGCGAAATCTGATGTGAACCCAGTAAAGCTTCACAATGGGAGAACAGACTCCACCTCACTCCTAAGATCTTTCTTCAGACAGGAGAAGGCAATAAATTTGTCTTGCAGAGTGACCTAGGGGTAGCTAACTTTGGCAGCAATGGAAGAATCAAGTTCCAAAGTCACGGGCTCTGAGCAAATACCATCCAGAATTTCTTTCATATTTCAACAAGCTCTGAAATGAATTCAAATGTACTCATTTGCTGAACAAACTTCATGATTTTTTTGTACATACAGTCTTATAATTATTCCATATTCAGATGAAATTAGTACAGTCTAATATCCATATCCAAATCCATACGTTTCAATCAGAACTTGTGGCTGTCAGGACATTACAAGCAGTTATTGTGGTATGTTTATAATCTCAAACCTTGTTACAAATCATCATGTAGGACAAATTATCTTCAAAGTGAATGTGTTTTTTAACAAAAAAACTTTCAAAATTTCATTGTCCTATCTTCAGTTAATTACTTGATTTCAATGCCTATTGAGACACTGGAGCTCAATTCTGGTAAGCTTCAGTAAGTGTTAAGGGAAGAAAACAAATATGACAAAATCATAGATTTGAATAAACAAACTAATTTTTGAGGCAATATTAACTGCAAAACTGTATTATTGAGGGATGAATTTACTCCATTTTCTGCTAACAGTACTTGATGTCTTGCTTTTAAAATGAGAGTTTCTTTCTTCTTTTTCTTTTAAGTCATCTGACCACTACTATATGGAAATAATCATTTCTCCTAATTACTTCACTGAGAAAAAAATTATAGAGAAAATCAAGATGAATGAGGCACTGTGCTTTGCGCTAATCAGACAGACAAGCTGTCAGCACTGCCTAACCCATCCTCAGAACAATTCCCTTTCCCCAAGGAAGTTGTCAGGAAAATGGAGGTCCTTGTCATTTCTCTGCTTGCAATTTGGGACTTTCCTTTCACACCTAGTTTATTTCTAGAATCTTTTGACAGTATTCTTGCAATTAAGTGACAAAATAATTTTTTTTCTCTTATTCCAATCTTTAAGCTGGCATCTATACCTTTCTGTTGCTATATGTATGGGGTAAGGCATGGTTAATGAACATGTTTCTTCTTATTTTCTTCAGTCTCTGAAGTACATTTGTCCCATAGACACGCCAAGCAGGTAGCTCTACGTCAGTGCCTCAAGTTGCTGGGCAAATTATCAGTGCTTGAAGAGCCCTGGGAGACTCATCAATGCTGGAGTGCCCTTGAGAGCACGCAGGAGCGTGCAGGGTGGCAGCACCGGAGCTCAGTGCCTGCAGGCTCTTTGAGCTGACCCACTCCTCCAATGTTTTCTGGACAGGCAGCTTTTGCGAGTGGATACTTGAAGCGGAGCAGTTTGTGAAGTATATTAGAACCTCAAACTCACTAGGAATATTTGATACTGAAGACCCATGTTATTAATTGAATACATTTTTCAACAAGAAAGATTTGTTTAACATATAACAAGATCTCACCAAGAAATGTTTGACCTTGCTTACATATATTTGCATCAGGAGTGTGGGGAAAAATATGAAAAATTGTGTAGCTATGATTAGCACTCAAACCTTATTTTGCCCATTCTCTTTAAAACCTTTTTTTTCAAATGACTTTATGTTTCATCAAGCAACAGCCCAAATTTCCAAAGGTATGGAAAAATTTGTGAACATTTTTAAAGGGAGGTCAATAACAGAATTACAAGAAAAGTAAAGGTTCACAATGTATTGAAGAAGCATGTGAGTGTAGGAAAAGAAATTTAAACAGTGGTACAGTATTTTTTATCATACGGTAGTAGATTCTAGATAAAAGTTGCACTAGTTTCTAAGATTTCTTATCTACAGACATCACACATATGTGTGTAAGCATGTGGGAGATCAGTGATGTACAAGATTTACTGATCACAGGAACAAACATTGAAAACTAACAAGTGTTAAAGCAGAACTCAGTTTTAAAAAGAAAGAATTTTTTTCCCATGTAACTAAAATGACCAATATACCTGTTGGTCACCAAAGCAAGTGCGCTAAGTGGTAATGTCAAAATTGGAAGCAGCCTGGGCTGCAGTGATCATGCACTGGTGGAGTTTGCAGTCCTGAGGGATATGTGGTGGGAGAAGAACAAAGTCATAAAGAATAAAGCTTTTAGGAAAGCAAACTTCCAGCTCTTCAGGGAGTTGGTCAATAGGACCCCCTGGGAAACTACCCTCAGGGACCAGGAACAGAACAGAGCTGGCAGATTTTTAAGGACACTTTCCATAGAGTGCAAGAGCTCTCTATTCCCAGGTGTAAGAAATTAGGAAAGGAAGGCAAGCGACAAGGATGGCTGAGTGGAGACCTGTTGGTCAAACTCAAGGGCAAGAAGGAAATGCACAAGCAGTGGAAGCAGGGACAGGTATCCTGGGAAGAGTACAGGGATGCTACCAAGTTGTGTAGGGATGGAGTCAGGAAGGCCAAGACATGGTTGAAGCTGAACTTGGCAAGGGAAGCAAGGAATAATGAGAAGGGCTTCTACAGGTATGTCAGCCAGAAAGAAGGTCAAAGAAAGCGTACCCCCCTTGATAAGACTGTCAGACTGCTAACAATGGATGAGGAGAAGGTTGAGGTAGTCAGCAACTTCTTTGCCTCAGTCATCATTGGCAGTGTCTCTTCCCAGACCTCTCAAGTGGATAGTCTGCAAGACAGTGACTAGGGGTGCAAAGTCCCTCCCAAAGTAAAAGCAGATCACGTTCAAGACCATCTGAGGAACCTGAACATGCACAAGTCTATGGGACCTGATGAGACGCATCCCTGAAGGAATTGGCTGATGTAGTTGCCAAGCCACTCTCCATGATATTTGAAAAATGATGGCAGTCAGATGAAGTCCATGGTGATTGGAAAAAAGGAAACATTGCACCCATTTTTAAAAGGGTAACAAGGAGGATCCTGGGAATTACTGACCTGCCAGCCTCTCTTCTGTGCCTAGGAAGATCATGGAGCAGATCCTCCCAGAAGCTATACTAAGGCACATAGAGGCCAATGAGGTCATTCAAGAGAGCCAGCATGTCTTCACCAAGGGCAAGTCCTGCCTGACCAACCTAGCGGCCTTCTCTGATGGAGTGACCGCATCAGTGGACAAGGGAAGAGCTACCGATGTCATCTCTCTGGACCTTAGGAGACCTTTGACACAGTCCCCCACAACATGCTTCTCTCTATGGGAGAGGTATGCATTGAATGGGTGGACTGTTGGGTGGATGAGAAATTGTTTGCGTGGTCGCATCCAGAGGGTAGTGGTCAACAGCTCAATGTCCAGATGGAGATCAGTGATGAGTGGTGTCCTTCAGGGGTCCGTACTGAGACCATTGCTCTTTAATATCTTCATCAATGACATAGACAGTGGGATCGAGTGCACCCTCAGCAAGTTTGCAGACAACATCATGCTGAGTGGTGTGGCTGACACGCCTGAGGAATAGGATGGAATCCAGAGGAAACTAGACAAGCTTGAGGAATGGGTCCATGTGAACCTCATGAGGTTCAACAAGGCCAAGGGCAGGGTCCTGCACCTGGGTCAGGGCAACCCCCACTATCAATACAGACTGGGGGATGAAGGGATTGAGAGCTGTCCTGCCCAGAAGGACTTGGGAGTACTGGTGGATGAAAAGTTGGACATGAGCCAGCAATGTGTGCTCACAGCCCAGAAGGCCAACTGCATCCTGGGCTGCATCCAAAGCTACGTGGCCAGCAGGTCGAGGGAGGGGATTCTGCCCTGTTACTGTGCTCTGGTGATACCCTACCTGGAGTGCTGCGTTCAGCTCTGGAGCCCTCAGCACAGGAAAGACATGGACCTGTTGGAGAGGGTCCAGAAAAGGGCCATGAAGATGATCAGATGGCTGGGGCACCTCTCCTATGAGTACAGGCTGAGAGAGTGGGGGTTGTTGAGCCTGTAGGAGGGAAGGCTCCAGGGAGATCTTCTTGCAGCCTTCTAGTACTCAAAGGGGGTTTAGAAGAAAGATGGGGACAGACTTTTTAACAGGGCCTGTAGCGATAGGACAAGGGGTAATGGTTTTAAACTAAAAGAGGGTAGATTTAGACTAGATGTAAGGAAGACATGTTTCACACTGAGGGTGGTGAAACACTGGCACAGGTTGCCCAGAGAGGTGGTAGACGTCTCATCCCTGGAAACATTCCAGGTCAGGTTGGACGAGGCTCTGAGCAACCTGATCTGGCTGAAGATGTCCCTGCTGATTGCAGGGGGGTTGGACTAGATGACCTTTAAAGGTCCCTTCCAACCCAAACTGTTCTATGATTCCATGATTTTATATGTTGCAGTTTACATTGAGCTGAATCTGGCACAACCTTACCAAGAGCATTTACAAAATCATTCCAAATTAAGAATGTAACCTTTGTTTTTACACTAATTCAAAACCAGTACAGGCTGTATGCCATGCTTGTTCAAGATAAAACAGAAATAGGGACACCTGAGTAATTTATGTAAGGAGCTCAACCTTGGAGAGTGACAAAGAAACTATCCATGTTTGGGAAGAGAAAAAGCAAAGACAGGACTTGAAAAAAAACTCCACCAAAAATCCAGATCTATACGTAAGGTAAAACTGTGTTTTGCTTAGGAGTTATCTGTATGGAGACATTTTGAAAATATTAGTCTATATTAAGAAAATAAGTCAAATCACATTAAAATTAATTAGTTGAACTGAAATAATATGTGTGCATGCACCTAGGCTGGTCGTAGTTCAGTTAGGTTACTTCACCCCCAAAGGGAAATAAACTAAATCAAGCTGAAGCCATGAAGGGTTCAGTTACTATATGTCAGCAGTCTGAAATGGCAAATACAAGGTCATCTCAGGTCTTAGGTAAGAACCACAGGCTAAATTATCCACATAAAAAGTTACTGTGGATCATCAATAAATTATGTGTGTGTCTATGACATTTAATTCTCAACAAAAGCCTTCAGAGCGAGTCAATGTTTTTTAACTAATCCGCCTGTGACATTTGTGAATTTCTTTGCAAGTGTTACGAGGAAAAGATATTAGCCAAGACCCAGCTGTCTAGATTCACTTCACTAAAAACTATTAAAGTATTCAGAATTTACAAGTGGATGAAAAATAGAATAATATAATTTGTTCTGTTAGGGGGCGTGGACCAAATTCAGATGGACTATGCAGGATAATATTTTTTTTAAGTTTCAACTCACCTCTCTCTGTTCCCACCCAAAAACAATGCCATGTCCTAGCACCTGATGGTCATTAGAGTAAATGAAGGTAGCACCCACGTGAAACACCCACCTTCCATGAAGTTACCTGGAAAACACCGTTGTTCCTAGAAATCTAGTCCCTTCTGCACAGCATGACTCAAAGCTGCCTCACAGAGGAGGAGGACAGCCACTTGGGTAAACAAGGTCCTGTTTTGTACTGGGTGCACAGTAGGTTACACACTCGGTCCCTCTCTGTCATGAGAACTGACTCCTACCTGGGAAGGATGTGAAGGCTGCAGAGCCTCCCTCTTACTCAGTGACCCAAACCCTGGAAAGACGCACCTCTTGCTTCCACCCCCCACCCACCTCTCTGCCTTTTATTCTGAGCTGCACAGGGCCTCACACTCAACAGGAGTCCATATGTGGTGAATATGACTTTTTTAATATGCTTTATGTATGATATGAATATGTTTAATGGATATGATATGATATGATATGATATGATATGATATGATATGATATGATATGATATGATATGATAGATTGGATTTTTTTGTATTCAGCATGAGTGCACTACAAACTGAAAGAAGGAGACTCTGGCAAAATGGAGGGTCTGGCAGTTGGGCGGAGGTATTTACAATCTATCTTACTTGTTAGCAGTAATTTGGAACTGCAAAATGAACACATCGGCTTGCCAGTTTTAGGTAGATCGCTACTGAAAGAGTTAATAGTGACTTTTAAATCATCAGAATTTAAATTTTTCATCTAATGTAACAGTTCACCCCTCTGAGCTATCAACTAAAACTATCTGTAGACTCAGGAAGATAGCACTGTTGCCTGACTCAGGTGGGAAAGATTTAATTAGCAACAATAAGACCTAACGCAGCTGAAAGCACAGGCTCGTCTACACTACTCTGCTGCAAGCAGTTGATTCAGCAACCAGAATGTTTCTTTAACTCGTGCCAGATGTTAAACTGTCACCTGGAGCCATTATTGCAATCACACATCTTGGGGGCACGTCAGCCATGCTTCAGCTGACCAGACAAGATCTTTTTCATTGATGATAGTAATTGTGGGCGTAACAAGATTCATTATTACCTCACTGCACAACAAGGACTCTTGTGCACACAAAAATTACTCTACTGACTTTGCAGACCAGTGTTCAAAGGCCTCAGATTACAGATAATGAATGGTCATATGGCATATCAGAATATATGATTTTTAATTTAGAAGAGTATTCTGTGAAATAAAAATATTTCTTAAAAAAAACTATACATTTCTGAACAGACACAAATCTTCCTAGTCTCAGAAGACAATAACATTTTCTAAGATATTGGATGTTCTTATACATCTGGAAAAAAATTAAATGTTCAATTTTAAGTCATGGAAACTAACCATTTAGGTACTAAACACTATGGAGGGAGAAGGATGCTGTAATGACATAGGCAGGAGGAAAGACTCCAAGGGTACTAATGGATCCTGCT
>NW_010526835.1:14225-23888 GCF_000687285.1 Phaethon lepturus
TGCTCACAACACTCCTCCAGAACCTCTCAAAAATCTGTCTTGTAAAGTAGGCAGCTCGCAGTATTATCTATATTATTTTTCATTTGTAAGAATCATCGCTTCACTACTCACACAAAATTCTCTCCAGAATCATAAATAAAGCACTGAAATCTGATAGAGAAGTGGACAGGATGAGATTGGGGCTGTAACCAGGGCTCACTGGGAAGCACGCCAACCTGCTGTCCACTGCATGCCAGGAAGGACCCCACCGTACTGACTATGCATGTAATATTTCTCTTCTCCAAATCTTTATTAAGATTAAATTCTCAGTGGTTGCAGAGCTGTGCATATGGATAACCGTAGAAGATTTAATGTACATAGTGTTTTTAATTGAAGATCACCAAGGATTTGGCAGATATTACAAGTTACCCCAAAGTCCCTAGACCTCCACAGCTGCCTGGAGCTTTCAGGAGTAAGCAATGGTGGTCTGAAAGGTCCCCAGACAACCTTTGGCATCATTTTTCTTCTGGGGATGTGACCCTCATGTTGAGTATTTCAATATGTATTTCAACTGTACTTCAGTTTCAGAGATAATGGGATGGAGGACTCATTGCTTTCTCTTTCTAATCTCATAGCCATATGAGGAAAGGCCAAAATCCTGTCTCAATTAACTCAGACTTAACATTTTCTAAAACAGGTAAATTATAGCTCAGTGAACAGATTAGAAAATTAGGACACAGATAAACACATATGATGTCAGTGGCCAAGGTTCAGTCAAATATACTAAACAATATGGTTTGAAACTCAATATTGTGCCCCAGATTTTATCAAACCAAGGGCTTATCTGCAACCTCAGACTCAATTGAAGTACTTATTTAGTCCACCTTTCGATTAAAGTGGAAAATGACAGTGAACCAGAATGCATTTCAAGCAACTTGACTGTGTATTTGTTTTTACTTAACTTTTGCACTGGAGACTATTTTATACTCAAAGCCACCTATTCATGCTAAATCTGGTATAACAATAATATTTTCTTTGCCAATCACCACATTTTCTTACAAATTTTCTGTGAGAGAGACATTTACAGCACCACCTGCAGCACCGTAAAGCTAAAAAGGTCTTGCCTAAACCAGGTAAATTATTGTATCACTCAACCTTTTGTATCTATGTACCTATTCAACACAGGCAAACAGCTCCAAAATGTACAGACATGCCTCAAACCCATTATCACAGTTTTGACAGTCCTCTCACCGTACCAGGTTTCTACTTGTGAACAAACAAACTGGGCCAGTATATTTCAGTATAACAGACCAGGTCTCCTCCTGTGGAAGTCAAAATCAGGCCTTTACTTCAGTATATTTAAATTATTTTAAAGAAATTCTTTGCAAACCTGCAATATGTAGATTACTTACATTACAGACATTAAAGGGAAATATATGTTAAATGAGACCAGAATTCTCATTTAATATATTAATTCTAACCTGTTTATATTATTTCATATAATATGACTCAGAACAAATTTAAACTTGGTTTTAAAGTTATGAAGAGTTTTCATAAGTAAACATTCTGATTTTACACAAACTTTTCAAAAGTTATACAAACATGCTTTGACTTGCTTGCATGATTTTCTACTGTTTCCTTAAGACCGTATTTTGTGCAATCAGTCTGCGGATTGTGGGCAAAGAATAATGCATATCTTAAGAAAACAGAATAATTTTCAAAATATCTCAATTAAAATACATCTATCACAAAATTCAGGAAAAGTGTACTTGTACTATGTAATATAGAATCCAAACTAGAGATCTGAATTATACGTAACATTGAACAGCTAAACTATAGCATTAATGCACATTTTTTCTGTATTCAAAAAAATCACAATTTAGATTCTGAGGGCATGAAAAACTGTTTGAATGAGATCAAATTATTGAAAAAAAAGTTGGCAAAAAGATTAAAGATTTCCTTTGCTGGTACCTGTTCAAAATAATTCAAAAGCTAATAAAAATGACTTTTTTTGCTCACATATTCACTACATTTTATGTGTACCTGTTCTATTCGGTAGATTTATGAACAGCTTAAGAAATGTTCTTATACTCTCAATCTTTCCTCTAGTGAACATTTATATAAACATAATCTCACTATCAAGAAAAGAAGTGTGTGTTGTTCCTGTGGTCTGAATGAGGAACTGTGACTCATTTAAGAAAGAGGTTGCCACATCAGTAAGCCCAGTGCATTTCCCACAGGTTTAGATGGACCACCCAGTGACCCTGTTGCCATGCTGCTGTAGGTTTTACTGGTTATCAGTTGTTCAGATGCCATGGGGTTTCCAGTGCACAGCCTGCTTCCTGATACATTCACCTGTGGCACGGCTTGGGACATCACAAAATAGGAGAAAAATTTAGAAAGTTGAACCGAAAGCAAATTATGTGTGCCAAGAAATACTTGCAAGTACTGAAACTTTATCACTTATCTGGTTAAACTGTTAAAATTATCCCCAGTTTGGGATTTGACTATGTTAGTTTTTTAGTGTGGGTGGGGAGCAAGCTTTTGAAGTGACTTTTCCAGCCATTCCCATTGACTGTGCCCTAGTTTGCATCGCAGAGCTGTCTCAGGGCATGCAAACGGGACCCTCTTCTGGCAAAAGTCTACCCCAAGAAGCGAACCTCATGCTTTCTAATCCCTGACTGGCATTCAGGTTCATGGGACCCGGTCAGAACAAGTTTGCAGCAATGTGCAGGTGTGCAGGGAGTGAGGATATGGGACACCCAGCACGACCAGTTGCACCCCATGGGTCTGCCTAATGCACTGCATGACCCCCTAAGAGAGACAGTGACTTTTTGGCCCAGAAAAGCTATCAGTCTCCCAAACATTCTCCAGCTGTGTGTCAGGAGTTAGACTATGCACTGTGTCTGTTAATGTTGTTTATATGTGGCCAGTGTGTTTTGGAGCAGTCTTAATTATACAGCTCCTCTGTGCCAAATACCCCCAGGGACACAATGGCATTTTTAAGGTACTGAAACTGAAGGGGCTTCAGGGTAATGCACGGGACGAGGTCCCACTGGAGTCAGCCTGTAGTACAGGGCATCCCCTGCATGGTTCACTGTTAAAACTCTCCATGACCTGAAAATAGTGCAGGGTGAAGTCCCTCAGAAAAACTTTTTTTTGAAAAAGGGAAAGGAAAATAAATCAAACAAGCTGCCACAATATGACAATTTTTTAGTAATGTAAACAAAAATTAATTGTACCATTCCTAAGATGACACACTAGGATTTGATGCAGTTACACCCCATACACAAAAAAAAAGGTAAAAAAAACCCAAAAAGAAAAGAGATAGGATGGAGGATCAGGAGAAGCCACCATGACCTCTGTCAGCACAGAGGGTTGCATTTGCAAAGAATGGGCACAGGTAAGGCAGGCAGAGGCACATGAGTGAGACATGCAGCTGCCACAGCCTTTTTACAGTACACAATTATCTTTTGCTCATGTCCTTGAAGAAAGCACACAAACCTTCCTTCGCTAAGAACTACATCCAGCTCATACTCACACCCAGTCCACTGCAACTTTCCGTATTGACTGATAGCCAGATAAAATGCAAACCGATACATGAAGCAACCTGGAAATTTATAAAAAAAAAAAATTAAATAAACCGTTAGCTTTCTTAGCATTTTGTTTTAACTCTGCCTTGGTATATCATCATCTCTTAGAGACTAAATGCTATTTCTTTTTTTGGTTTTTTTGCTGTGTGCTTATGGTTTTTGATGATAAATTAGACTTTTTTTTCGTGTGACAGTCCTTCTTCTTTATAATTCTCCCTAATTCTATGTTTGGCTTCCTTCATTTGCCCTCTCTAGATTATGTTAGTCCCTGAATTCTCAGTGTTGTAGGTATTATGTCATGACAGGACATTTACAACTCCAGGATAACAATTATGTTTTTGTATCCATATGTATCATGCCTGGGAATTCCATTACAATTATGGATGACAAAAACTACAACAGCATAAGCTGAATATTGAAAAACATAACTACTTTGTTATGCAATAACATCTGACCCATAAATATCAGAGTACCGCAAAACAACAATGGGAAATGGCACAATAGGGCATAAAATATACCTCTCAATAGTATTCTCACAGAAAGCAACAGAAAAAGGTTTACTTTTAGTGTAAACAGTCAGAAAGATTCAACTGTAGAATTCTACAAAGGAAAAAACTTCCAAAATAGCAGTGTTAATTGAGGAGAAGCCTGGTATTTTGACACAGCAATGGTAGGGATGGAGGAGAAACAGGTCAGAAGCCAAACATAAATTATGAGAGGGGTCATAAACATGAACCAGATTTCACAAATAGAAAGGGAAAAAGGTTTGAAGAGCCTTTAATGTTAACAATAAAATTTTGAAGTTGATTCTCAGCTTTAGAGGTAGCCAATGCTGTTGCCTGAATAAAGGGTAACCTGAGAGTAGCAGAAACAGTAATAAATTAAACAAGAGGCAGAATTTTGAACAGATTGCAAGCAGAAGTCCAAAGGAATAGGAATACTACAAGAAGTTCATTGTTGTTAGAAATAACTGTGGTCTGATATAGAACGTTGGCTGAAAAATCCTAAACAAGTATAAAAGTAGACTCTAAATAGCATAATTATTATTCATTCAAGAGTTACGCAGAGCACACCTGCACCTTTTTCATCACTGAGATTGAGATATTTTGACAATGATTTTTAACTAAATGTTCTCTCTGCACATTGTCAGTGATCAGCCAATGGGAGCAGCCTCATTTTTCATCAATGGAAAGAACAGAAGAATTTAGGAATGAAGGTACCAGGAAAACTTGGCACTTTGTGGATATTTGGTTCAAATGACCATGTTTCAAGAACTTTTAGGTATCATTTATTGCATACACATTTCTAAACAGTTTTTCTTCATGCTGCAGAGAGAAAGAATGATTAAAAAGGGCAAAAGAAGCCTGAAGAGATTATCTAGGCCTTCTCCTTTTCCCTAAAATAGGATCATCTTACACCAGTGTACTCAGATGATGAAGACCCCACAACTTCACCTGTTTATCCCCATGCTTCATTATTCTTAGTATTTAAAAGCTTCTCTTCACCTCCAACATTCTTTCTCGCTGAAATGTAAACCTATAACTCTTTGAGCTATATGTTACAGGCATGGCAAACAGAGTAGTCCCTTCCTTTTGACAACAGCATTCACATACTTGAAGACTGTTATCACATTTCCTTTCCATCTCTCATTCTCTAGCCCCATCCCCACGTGGGGGGCATAAGTGAATAGTAGAAGACAGCCCAAAGGGCCAGATGCACTGGAAGACAAGAAGTTTGGGATGCCACTCATCAAGGTGTGAACGGAAGGCCTATTGATGATTCTGCTGCTGGCCACCTCTTTCACAGAGATGGCAACCTGAAGGTTGCAACACACTATTCTTCAAACTTTATAAGTCATCTCCTATTTCTCTCTCGACAATCTCCAGTTTCACTTAACTACATAGATTCTGATCATGATTTAGACTGGTAGAAGTGAAATCTTGACACACAACCTGAATATGTCAAAAAAACCTGTGTTCCTTCCAGTAACTTACTCACTGTTCTCAGTCCCTGAGGTTCTGAATCCCTTGCTCTTAGTTTAGGAGGTCAGAATACCAAGAAACTGGGCTCATTCCTGACCTCCGCAAGAAAACAATTCATCAGCAAATTGGTCAGTTTTGTCTCATAACAATCATTTTTACAGGAAGGTCAAATGCTGCCAACTAAAAAAGAAAAAAACCCACAATTCTACCCTATTTTAAGAGAACAGCAATAAAAATAGTAAAAATGTTAACCTGTCCTAACTGAATTTGGTACACTGATGTTTTCAGTGCAGTAAAAATCCATGTATTAGAAAGTTTTCATATTACCTTTGACTGCACAGAAATATGCCATAAAATTGAGTGAAAACGTGATTTCAAAAGCAAAAAGTTTGAGTTCAGTGTATTCCAGAACATTTATGACCCTAATTGTAACAGACTTCCTACAATAGGTTTTCCACGTTATCTCTAGTATGCAGTGAACATACTTGTCAAACAGACAATAATCCTGTGTCCTAATAGAACCATCTTTCTTTAGCACATTGTAGCTTTTATTTTTTAGAATAAACAGTAGTCCTAAACAATAGCACTTATATGAAATACAGTGTTTGCAAGGGCCTTGGGAGCTGCATCTTGGGAACAGAGACTCAGCATCTCCTGTCAATCCTGCATGTATTGTTAGTGCTATAATAATAATCTCTTCTGCACCTTGCATAATACTTATGGAGAGCTTAAAACTACAAGGTTTTCTGTGCTATAGTTCAGGCTTAGAGTGATTCACACCATTTGACATGAAAACACCTGAAAAGTGTAGTCTATCATGGTAATGCTGACACAACCTTAACTCCAGTGGCACTAGCAGGTGTCATTTGATTACAGTATCTCCTGCTTACAACACTGCCATGGTAATTAAAGCATGTCAGAACTACAAAACAAGTGTAGTAAAGATACATTTTATGACAGAAACATTAACACAATTTTTAAAACATTATTATGGTATTAAAAATGGAAAATTGTGTTCTAAGTCATAATGATTTAGTGCTGAATTACAGAAATAGTTGAAATGCCTAAATATGATGGCAGTTGGTACTATTCTTAAGCATTACATATGCACACAAGTGCTATGACAAATACATTTAAATATCTTTAACGCTGAAAAACCTGGAAAAGCAATTAGTGGCAATAAAATTTGTATTGAATTTGGATAAATTTTAGACAATTAGCCTTCTTTTAAATGTAATTTCTGGCCAAGAAATCCATAGGGACACATGACTTATACACATTTATTACTCATTAGAGCAGAGTAATTCCTGTCATGGCTGAACATCAAGGGATTTATCATCATAAATTCAGATGAGCTAATGGACTGAGTAGTCCTTTTCTCCCAAGAACAAATCCCTAGGTAAAAGATATGAAATATAAATTGACCACAGCAGGAGGAGTGCATAGCAATAATATGCATAGAGGATGTATACAGTTATTATGTTCGATATGTAGATACATGCATTTATTGTATAGTGGTAACATATTGGGAAAGTAGCTGCTTGTGGGCACTTCTCCTACATTTCAAATAGCACAGATAAAGTCTGTGCATGCCCTCTTATTAATAAGTTCTTCTCCAAATGTTTCAAGACAAATATGCTCTACAAACTAAATTTTGTTACTTTCCTCCTCAGACAAAGCATCCTTCCTCTCTTGAGTAACAGTACAATGAGTCTGGTCTATGTTTTTTTACCTTATAAGTCTTACTCCTCCAATGTATCAAGCTTATATTCTTCAAAATAATGTAAACAAAGAATCAACTAAAATATTTTTATTATTTAAAAGATCGAGTTCAACAGACTTTCAAAAGATTCAAGAGTTTGGTGACAATACCTTTTAATTTATTTCTTAAAAAAGTAATTCTTATTGAGAACAAATGTTTCAATATAGATCAGTATAATCTCTCTTGAACCAGTGTCCCATTGGAGCTGAACACAAACCTGAACATTTTCAGGTGGAGAAAAAAAAAAAATATAGCTGTTTAATTACTATTTACTTTTAATCCACCCTCACATTCTTCTGCATTAACATTAAGAAAAAATATTAAAAAAAAGAAAGAATATCTGAGACAAGCTTGCTTTGGTGTCTTCCTGCTGTAATGAAGTCACTGGAATTTCTGTTTCCATTTTCCAGAGGTTATGACTGATGAACTTCACAGAACTTTAAAGCAAGATTCATGATGTGATCTGAAATGGTGTTGAACCACCTCTATATCTTCTGAACATATTTTAACCTAAATTTTTTCACATTGATAATTAGCAAATTCCATCTACTTTAAGATTGTTGTTTTTATCCACTTTATACATACATATTTTTGTGTAACTATCCTTTTTTTAAACTAAGTTGCTGCATTCACTTTCCTTTGTATTTAAAGGAAATAGATATAATCCTCTGTGTATAAATAAGAAAAATTCTGTTAGTATTTTTGTAGACCAGGAATTCACATTTGGCAAACTGATTGTACCTACATATTGTGCTTTGGTTTGTATTACGGGGCTTTTGTGGAGTGTGCAGACTGGATGTTTTTTAGGTTGAAAGCAAACCCAAATATGTGTTCCTGAGAACTTCTCATGTTCTCTAACAATAATGAACGTTCAGTCTGTGAGACCAGACTAGAGACAGCCCAAACTAAATTGCACTGAAGATCAACAGAGGCCACCAGATCCTCACGATCAGCCTTGCTAGTCTCCACTTCCACCCTTACTACACTTCTCATCTTTTTTAAATACACATAGTTCTGTCTGCTGTTCTCTACACTTTCTTCAGTGCTATCACATCTCTGAAAATGTGTATGTCCTCGCGTTTCCTGTGACAATGCAATTAATTCCATCTCCATCACACTA
This sequence comes from Phaethon lepturus, assembly GCF_000687285.1. Classification (NCBI taxonomy): domain Eukaryota; kingdom Metazoa; phylum Chordata; class Aves; order Phaethontiformes; family Phaethontidae; genus Phaethon; species Phaethon lepturus. The sequence continues at coordinate 22,662 of NW_010526835.1, forward strand.
TTCATCATGTTCTTTTTTCCCATATAATAGTCCAATAGAGTCCTGTATTGATGATGCCCTGCAAAATTATTGTCAGAAACCATGAGTAGCAAACTGGTTTTCCCCATGGCAGTAAAGGAAGTATTTAATAAGACTGGTCTCAAAATGGGTCATTAGGTTATTCGTGGCATTACTTTTCTCCAAGCTAGTAATTCCCTTTGCAGTATAATCCATTATCACCTCCCACTTAGCTCTGCTTATCCACTTTAAAAGTTCTTGTACTAGCCCCATATTATCAAATTCAACTGGTAATTTCCCATGTGGCACCCTATCAAAAGCTTTAGTGAAATCTAGACTGACTACACAGAACACATTTCCTCTGTCAACTGCCATTTAAAACCCAGGATAGCAGGGTTAATCTGACATGATCTACCTTTGACAAAGATGTTTTGCATTTCATCCCATTTTCCATTTATCTCCCTACTTTTATTCTTATTCTCCTTTTCTTTTTTTTTTGACTCTGAAAAGCTTTGCACATTATTGAGGTCAGGCTATTAAGCCTGTTGTTTCTTCAATTACATTTTCTTCATAAACATGGTGTTTATTCCTCTCTAGTAAAATATATCATCTTGAAGTTAATGTACTTATTGAACATTTTGACTTTCTGAATATGCAATGCCAAATCTTTCAGGATTCTGGCACAAACATTGCTGCTACTGAATATAAAGTAAAATTCAAAGAGCTTAGAGATGAAACAATTTCTTTTTCACAGACTTTCTTTAATCTTATCATTACCTTCACTGAAAATGAAGTTCACATATTTTTTTAATCAGAGGAATAATCTACACCACCTTTAATCTTAAGAACAATCTCACAAATGTCCTCTGGTCTCTGGCAGCCCTAAGAACTGTAACCGGGTTATTCATCACTCTGGAACTTCACTGCCAAAGTAGGCATCGAGGTCCAAATTAGGAGCTACAATACATGGCTTAAATAAAGCTGTAGACAACTAAAATTAGGCATTATATTAATCAAACTATATTTTCTAGTCATAAACTCTTATATATTTATAATCACCACTGGAGTGGTGTATTTGACACACCTGAGGGACAGGATGGCATCCAGAGGAACCTGGACAAGCTTGAGAAGCTGGCCCGTGTGAACACCATGAGGTTCAACAAGGCCAAATGCAGGGTCCTGCACCTGGGTGCTATCTATCAGGGCAACCCCCACTATCAATACAGGCTG
>NW_010526836.1:0-6789 GCF_000687285.1 Phaethon lepturus
CGGGGGGGCTGTGGGGTGAGGGCTGTGGGGTGCAGTCCTTGGCGTCGCCTTCAATTGAGGTGCTTGCCTTCTCTCTGTCTTTCTCTGGGGTAGATTCTCGGTTAAATGCCGCAGGAGCTGCCCAGCCCTCGGGAAATTTCAGCTGCTTCCGTGAATCTGGGCTGTGTTTTCTACAGAGGGAAACATCGCACCCCCCTTCGCTGCTCCAAACCGTGATACAGTAAACACGGCAAGGCCAACCCTAGTCCCTCCAAAATAATGACGTCAGAGACATTAAAAGTGACAGCTGGGAGCAAATCAAGCCAGTTCTTTGACAAGTCAGAAGTTTTGGGAGCAATATGAAGAGTGAAATGAGTAGCTGGAAAAGTCGCAAAATACGTTTTTCACGGGGTATACGGGTGCTTAGCCCTGGATGGCAGTTGCAGCTTTGCCTCCTAACAGTGCCTGGGAAACAGCCACTTCCTTCAGTGAATGGCATCTGACATCAAAGCCTGAAGACCGATCCTGGCTTTGCAAAAGGCCTCCATTCACCAGGGATTTCCAAAAGTCAGTCACTGGAGAGAACATAGTGCTCGTGTGCCGGGCGCTCGCTGTGAGCCTGGGTGAGTCACAGCCGTACTCCATTCAGAAAGCTCACAGTTGCTTACACACGTATCTTAACTTCTACTTGAAAACCAGACTGGAAACCGCTGCATGAAATAGGCAATGGATCTCAGGTTTGTTTTCTTCTAATGCTGAATAAGGACCTTCATAAAAGGAAGGGAATCAGAACCATCCTGAAAACTGGGTTTCCCTTGCTTTGCTTTGCAGCCTAGTAATCAGCTTTTCTTCGTACTGCCTGGCCTGCCCCTGAGCTGTGGGGGAAGACATCCACCCCACCTGTGACTTTTGGGTGGGTGACTGGTGTTCAAAACATGCTTTCATGCTGATTATATGAGTTAGGAGGCTCATATAGCCTATTGTCCAGCTGTTTCCCTAAAAGCAGCCATTGGTCCTGCCAGAATGCCTTTGGTGGGTGCCCTTAGTGCCAATGAGTAGGTTTGTTACAGTCTTGTACACTTTCATGAGCAAACTGTTTCTGTGATGGAGCAGAGCATGAGAAGGGTTTACAGGAGCGATGGAGTAAGTGGGCAGGTCCCACAGAAGGAAGCAGTGGGAGAGGAGGGTACGCTTTATACAGGGAGGATGGAGAGTATTGTGGTGGAGAGGGAGGAGTCAGTGGGAAGGGGAAGTAGGAGATACAGGAGTGCTTATTTTGTGGCTGATTGGGGAAACTGTGGTAGACAGGGTGACTGTGGCTGCTGTAGAAAGGGGATAGGGTGTTGGCCATGCAGGCAAGTTGAGTACATTACTGCCCACACCACTCACGTAACTGTGTCATCCTTGTAGAGCTTCATTTTCAGGTTTATGTAGCTCTTTTGTCTCAGTTGTTTGTTCCAGAACTGAAGGAGGAAATTACTCTCCTTAACAATTATCTCAACATGGAAGTCTTGAGTATTCCCTTGTTTGCAAACACCAGGACCAGAGCAGGTCTATGTCTTGGTGGGTGAGTTGTTGGCGCTGGGCAGAACTGGGAGTTCTAACGGTGTGGAGTGGTTGTGTGAGCAGGACATTGGGCAGAATGGTCTGGCACCCTTGGCTGTGCCAGAGCACGTTACAGCTTGCTGGTTGTGCTGATACATCCATTGATCCTGAAAACTCAGCTCTCCAAATCAGCCATTCCCCAGTGCTCATGTCTAAGACACGAAAGAAAATGAAATAGCAAATGATGTAAACTGCTCCCTACATCATACTGCAGAAAGAGACCCAGGCTGGTCTGGGATTTCAGCAGCTCTTTGGGGCAGAGCCCCAAAGACACACCTTGTGGAAGTTCACATCCAAGTAAGAGAATCGGTACTCGCTCATCCTTTACCATGGCAAAATCCGCAGGAGAAGATAACCAACAGACCTAACTCATGATTTATTCCATCAGGAGGGAGGGCTGTTTCTCGCTCCCTTTTCCCTTTGTAAACTGCTTGGCTTTCCCAGTCTCTGCTCCCCTGTACCAGCCACAGGGCTGGTGGGACCTCTCAGTGGGGCTGCACAGAAGCTGCGCACCAGAACATCTCTGTGGTTTTATCTTTTCCCTCTTGAGTGTTCCAGCTCCCTGGTCTGCAAGAGTTTCCAGAAAGACCATGAACAAATCCCATCAGTTTTCATTGCTCAACTGACTTGTCTGCGTTGCAAAGTTTTACCAAGGATACATGTGATCTCTGAGAACTGAGCAAAGCACCAAGAGGATGGTCATATGCTTTGGTGGTCAGTGCTTGATGTTACACTAGTCCAGTTGTGGCTAAGCTCTGAACCACTCTAGTTTATCTATTCAGTAATGCTGCAGAGCCATTTTAAGGAAGAGAGAACACTATGAGGAATACTCAACTTAGGAAAACTTCTGCATTTTGGGGGCAGGAGAATCTTTCACGCGTGCTTGACACCAGGACCAGAGGCTGACAGGACCTCTGCCCCTTCTTCAGGAGCCAAACTGGATATACTAATGATGTGAATGTATTTTTATTGGCATTAGCATAGGTGCATTGTTGTGTCTCAGCAAGGCAGAAGGGCTATTTTCAAACTGTTGATGCAAAACAAGCTGAAACAATAGCATCCATCAGACTACCAAATTGTCATTCACAAGAAGTATGGAGGCAATTTTTGTTTAGATAAAATTTGCTGGTAAGACAGCAATGAACACGAGATATTCAACGTTCTAATAAAATAGTAATGCTGCAAGCTCAGCGGCTCATGAAACATTTACAATCTGCAGCTAGTAAAGTGCAAACAAGAGATTTAAGCACCGCTGTGTTGTTAGATGGATGGAAACCAGTTAGAAGATTAGCTGGAAGATTATTCCACACAGGTTAGAATGAGGTTCATTAAATGCCTATCAGTTTTCTCATTTGCTGTAAGAGACAGGGTGGGCTGTAGGATTGCACCTGTTGAAGCGGTGCTCATCTCCAGCACCAGTGTTAAGCCAAATGGGCTCTTCTCTTCAGCTTCTAGTTTCTTTTGCTTCTCTTATTTCCCTGCATCAGGAGTTTTCAGAAGCAGTATTACCAGTGCACTTGCAGGCTCCTATTCTTTATATAGGAAACTAATTAGGTTCTGGACTTGCAGCGGGCTCTGGAGGAGGGGATGAAGGAGAGGGCACAGTCAGTAGCCACAGACCTCTCCCTAATTTCAGGGTAAGAGGTGTAATTAGGGAGACTTCGCTCACTTCAAACTCAGGTAAAAATTACTCACCAGGCAGATGATTTTATCCACTGTTTGTTTTTAACCTTTGCTCTGACCCCTTTTTATCATGGGCCACAGTAAATTGCAATCATTACTGTCATACCCAAGTGCTTCTCCACAGCTCCTTTGCAAATTAGAGGTTAAAAGAAGAGTGGTGGATAAGATCAGCCAGGGGAGCCCCCAGATGCCTTCCTTCATGTTTCCTGTGTTACTCCAGTCCAGTCATTCTGATTCTTTTCTAAGCAGTTCTGGTGTAAAACAAGCAGCCCTTGCTTTTTGGTTTCTTGGAAGTGTTCAAAAACCATGTAGACGTGGCACTTCAGGACATGGTTTAGTGGGCATGGTGGTGCTGGGTTGATGGTTGGACTTGATGATCTTAAAGATCTTTTCCAACCTTAATGATTCTGTGATTCTGTGATTCTTAGCTGTACAACAGTGCTCATTCACCAGGCTACCCTGCTTCTTTTAAATCTGACCCATAATTATTACAATTTGTGTTTTAAGAAGAAACCCTGAAGCTTTCTGGACCACTGAACGTGTGAGAAATTAGGGGGGGAAAAAGTTTTTAGGCAGTAAATTGTCTGAGGGAGTGTGGTGGGTTGACCTTGGCTAGATGCCAGGTGCCCACCAAAGCTGCTCTTATCGCTCCCCCTCCTCAGCTGGACAGGGGAGAGAAAAATACAATGAGAAGCTTATGGGTCAAGATAAGGACAGGGAGAGATGATTCAGAAGTTACCAACACGGCCAAAACAGACTCAGCTTGGGGAAATTAGCTTACTTTATTGCCAGTCAAAATCAGAGTAGGATAATGAGAAATAAAACTAAATCTTAAAACACCTTCCCACCACCCTTCCTGTCTTCCCAGGCTCAACTTCACTCCTGATTACCACCTCCCCCATGAGCGGCACAGGGGGACGGGGAATGGGAGCTGTGGTCAGTTCATCACACGTTGTTTTCTGCTGCTCCTTCCTCCTCAGGGGGAGGACTCCTCACACTCTTCCCTGCTGCAGGGTGGGGTCCCTCCCACAGGAGACAGTCCTCCACAGTCTTCTCCCACGTGGATCCTTCCCACGGGCTGCAGTTCTTCACGAACTGCTCCAGCCTGTGTCCCTTCCCCGGGGTGCCATCCTTCAGGAACAGACTGCTCCAGCCTGGGTCCCCCACGGGGTCACAAGTCCTGACAGCAACCCTGCTCCAGCCTGGGCTGCTCTGTCCATGGGGCCACAAGTCCTGCCAGGAGCCTGCTCCAGTGTGGACCTCTGATCGGAAATCCCCCTGCTCTGGCGTGGGGTCCTCCCCAGGCTGCAGGTAGAGATCTGCTCCAGCGTGGAGCTCCCGGCGCTGCAGGGGCACAGCCAGCCCCACCAGGGTCTTCACCAGGGGCTGCAGGGGAATCTCTGCTCTGGCGCCTGGAGCATCTCCTGCCCCTTCTTCTTCCCTGACCTGGAGGTCTGCAGAGCCATTGCTCTCTCATCTTCTCACTCCTCTCTCTCCTCTGTTATTGCTCCATGCAGGTTTTTTCCCCCTTTCTTAACTATGTGACCCCAGAGGCACTACCACCATCACTGATGGGCTCGGCCATGGCCAGCAGTGAGTCTGTATCAGACACAGGGGAAGCTTCTAGCAACTTCTTGCAGACGCCACCCCTGCAACCCCCACCAGTACCAAAACCTTGCCATGCAAACCCAATACAGGGAGGAATCATCTTTTTCTGTGTCCAGGGTCCATGGGCAATGTAACCTGCAAAATGCCTGTGCCTATTTAACCCTTCAGTAATACAAGCAACAGCAATAATGGACTTGGATTCCATGGTGAAATCCTGATCCTGTTGAAGGTAAGAAGTGCTGTTAGCCCCTGTCACAGGCTGTGCCTGTCATGAACTGTAAGATTTCACTCCATGTACAGAGATACAATATTCTTACAAATATTAACATAGGTTTTGGTTGATGAGATGAGTTGTCTGCACTGTGTGTGACAACGGAAAAATCACACAAGTATTTAATTTGAAAAATTTAGATCCATGTATTTTAGGACTATTCTCAACCCATAAATATGTAGTAAAGTCAATAAATCCTGAAACAGGAAGCAATCCTGCACCTACCTCCTTGAGCATGCTTCTGAGAGAACTGGTTGTAGAAGAGTGCCCATGGTTTTGCATGGCGAGGTTGAGAGAGAAAGGTGGGGAAATTCTATAATGGACAGCAAAGAACATAAAAGCCCTGTGCTTTGGGAAAAGCTTTTGGAAAAAGAAATCATAGATCCTTCTTAAGCTCCAAGAAGATCAATGTTTGGGTGGCAGATCAAGTTATTCATGAGACTTCTATGAATTGTTGCAATAAATAAGAGTACTTGGGGTTGCTAAATATAAGGGATGGAAGTTTCTGAAATAATTCAGTTGCCAGCAGTATGAGTGGTACAGTTTGTGTCAGTACTCACGATGACAAAGCAAACTTGCAGAGGTAAAGCAAGCAGATGCGCTGAAGCTGAAACAATAATCACAGAATCATAGAATCATTTAGGTTGGAAAAGACCTTTAAGATCCAGTCCAACCATAAAGCTAACACTGCCAAGTCCACCACTAAACCATGTCCATATGTGCCACGTCTACATGTCTTTTAAATCCCTCCAGGGTGACACACCCCCTTCCCGGGCCAGCCTGTTCCAATGCTTGACAACTCTTTTGGTGAAGAAATTTTTCCTGATATCCAATCTAAACTGGTGCAACTCGAGGCCATTTTCTCTTCTCTTATTGCTTGTTACTCAGGAGAAGAGACCAACACCCATCTCATTACAACCTCCTTTCAGGTAGTTGTAGAGAGCAATAAGATCTCCCTTCAGTCTCCTTTTGTCCAGTTCCCTCAGCTGCTCTTCATAGGACTTGTGCTCTAGACCCTTCACCAGCTTCGTTGCCCTTCTTTGGACACACTCCAGCACCTCAATGTCTTTCTTGTAGTGAGGGGCCCAAAACTGAACACGGTATTTGATGTGTGCCTCACGAGTGCCAAGTACAGGGGTACAATCACTTCCCTACTCCTGCTGGCCATGGTATTTCTGATACAGGCCAGGACGCTGTTGGTCTTCTTGGCCACCTGAGCACACTGCCGGCTCATATTCAGCCGGATGTCAACCAGCACCCTCAGATGCTTTTCTGCTGGGCAGCTCTCCAACCACTCCTCCCCAAGCCTGTAGTGTTGCATAGGGTTGTCATGACCAAAGTGCAGGACCCGGCACTTGGCGTTGTTGAACCTCATACAGTTGGCCTCAGGTCATCTATCTGGCCTGTTCAGATCCCTCTGTAGAGCCTTCCTACCCTCCAGCAGATCAACACTCCTGCTCGACTTGGTGTTGTCTGCAAACTTACGGAGTGTGCACTCGATCCCCTTCTCCAGATTACTGATAAAGATATTATATATAATATTTTTAGGAAACAATCATAGAGCCTTCTTAAGCTCAAAGGAGATCAATGTTAGGGTGGCAAATCAAGATATAAGATACATATATGTATAATATCTTTTATAT
>NW_010526837.1:0-871 GCF_000687285.1 Phaethon lepturus
TTTTCCCTTTCTCCTTTTCCCTTTCTCCTTTCCTTTTCCCTTTCTCTCTCTCTTTTCCCTTTCCCTTCCCCTCTTTTCCCTCTTTCTTCTTTCCAGGATCCTCTCCTGGATGAGCGGATAATTGCCTGGAGTAGCTCTAACTCCTCTCCGGCAGCAGACCACGCTGCCGAGCATTATTCCCAGAGGACAGAAACAAGATGGGGCAAATATAGAGGGAAGGCAAATGGAGAAAACACAAAGAAGAATCAGCGAATGACTGCAGACCAACGGGTGCCGACAGAGGGGAGCGGAGGGAAGAGCAGGGATGGCTCTGAGCGAGGTGCTTACCCCTCAGTCGCAGTAACCACGCAACTGGCATCAGCAGAGCCATGAGAGGGGGGTGCTCCCCCCAAGGAAAGCTGCGAGCAGCGCTCAGCCGGGCAGCCTCAGAGACAGGACACTGCCACTGCCACCCGCCCAAACTCCCAGGGCAGCCCAACCAACTCCTCCATCTGTCCAGGCACGGGGGTGCGCCGAGACCCTTGCAGCCCAGCCGCGTGGGCACGCCTTTCCCGGAGCCCTGCAGAGCTGCCGGGGGCTCCGGGCAGGGAAGCAGAGCCCTTTTGAAACTGCAAGCGCTGCTGTTTGTGGCACCCCAGAGAAAGAAAGAAACCATCAGCTGGGACGGAGGTGGCGGGCTGGTTTTGTTTTCCTCTTCAGCAGGCTGCTCCGGGACAGTGACAGACTGCGGCGCGGCGGAGGTGGGAGGCTCTCGCGTTAAGGGCTCTCTACCTGCGCCGTGCTGGAGGGTGATGAGTACATCCCGGCCAGGTGCTGTGTGGCTGGTGGGCTGCAGGGCTGCTGTCGGGGCACGCAGGCTGCCCCACCCTGG
>NW_010526837.1:1086-41939 GCF_000687285.1 Phaethon lepturus
CCTTTCCCATCGTTAAGCGGCGAGGTGAGCTGATACCACCTCCAGCTTTCAGGTGCCGTGTGGGGCGTCTCGCCCCACATCCAGCCAGGCAGCCTCTCAGGTTTACCTTGGCATCTCTCTGACACTGGGAGCTGCGCGCAAAGCCGTCTTCCCTTTACTTTGATGGGCTTTTAGCCACCAACCTGCCTTCCCTGCCCCCAGGAGATGGGGCAGGAGAGGGGGGATGCTGGTGGTAACGTGCTCACGCTCCTGACAGTTGTACCTCCATAAGGCTGCCCTGGGCTGGGGTTCATGGGCGCTGCGGGGGTTCATGGGTGCTGCGGGGCATGGGGGCTGGGACGGGCCTCGCCTGCTGAAATGCTGCTCCCATCTCCCCCCACCCCGGGGCTGACAGACAGTCAGTGCCGAGCCCGAGAGGTGCTCCAGCCGAAAAAATCTAGGACACAGCTGGGGGCTGACAGGCAGGTGGAAGAAAAAACAGATGTGGAGTCGATGTGGTGTGAGGACTGTGTTTGACCTGCAATATAGCTAACATCAAAATCAATCTACCCACTGTAGCTGGTCCTCCACCCCTTTGCCACCTCCCCGCTCGGACACCTACAACAACATATTATTCCTTCCTTCCTCTGCCAGACACATCCGCCTGTCTTTTTGCTGTATCTGTTTACCCAACCTCCTTATTCCTCACTCATACGTCTCTCCCCCCTCCATCTTTTTTACTGTATCTTTTTTTCCCCACTGTGCATTATGGTTTTCCTATTTTATGACTTCCACCCTCCCTGCCCCCTCATCTTTCAGCTGCCTCTGCTGTCCCTCTCTTCCTTCATCATACTGGTCCAGCTTTCTGAGCTGGCTAAGTACCTACCTGTCCTTCCATCCTTTCACTGTGGTGTGTATCTGTGTGGCATATCTATTTGTTAATTTCCTATATAGCAAATACCAGCAGTTTTGTTGGCTTGCTTCTTCCTCCCTCTCCTCATCATTATGAGGAAATAATGAGCTGGTTGGTCTACGTTACTGGTCGGGGAGAGGTAGGGAAAGAAAGGAAGGGCATGTGGGAGCAGCAAGCCAGGTGCCCCAGATCATTTGCCTGGGAAGTTCTTTCCTCTTTCTTCCTTGCCCACTGTGGCCTCATTTATCTAAGGATGCGGCTGCTTTTACTGTATATTATTAAAAGGCTTAAGAAAACAATCATTCTGCAGAAGAGGAGGCAAGAGAAACCATTAGGAACACAAGGGCTCTCTGCTAATCATTACCTGAGACTTGCCCAGGGCTGGCAGCTAGGAAGCAGGCTTATGATTGCTTCCCATGGCCCATAATGTCTTACATAGGGATTTTTTAAATGCTTCGCTGGTTCTGGACGTTCAGAGGAAAATAAAACATTAAGCTAAGGGTTGAAGTAGGACATTAAAAAAAAAAAAAAAAAAGCTCTGAGTTGGTGAGAAAGCCCCCACTACCACTTCCAGCCTCATGGTCCCATTGCATCAGTCACTGGTTTATTACTGCTGCCATCTGCTCACCATCCCTGTTTGTAGCCTCAGACCCTCTCCCGCAGGTTGGTACCACCATCGCCTCCCACCCAGTCACAGACGTTGTCCCTGATCTCATATCCTTTTCCTTCAGCCTGTTAACGGCTTCGCTGCCTTCCTAATGCCCTTCCTATCCACGTTCCCAGAGTGATGTCTATCGTGGCAGTGACCGAGAGCCCACTTCCAGCTCGCCCATGCCATCTGTGCTTTGACAGTCTCCTTTAACCCTCTGCAAGTGCTAGTGAGCACCTGCCAAGGGGAAAAGTGAACAGCATACCTCAACATTCTGCTTTAAGTTAAGCAGTTAACTTAAAGTTGACCAGGCAAAAACTTAAGATGTTAAGCAAAACATTTTTTATTCCCTCCCCTTAAAATTGGCCTGAAATATCATGACAAGCATTATTTATCTTATTAAGTACACCACATTAACCTTGCAAATATGCTAATGCACAAAAGGCGCTGCCTTAGCAGCTTTTTAGAATAGGAAATTAACCATGTTCATCAGAAAGCTTTTAATTATTATTATTTCTTAAATGGTGGTATAATGCAACAGTGCTCCTTCTGCCAGGGGCGGCAGAGGAGAAGGATGAGGGATATATGCCACCTTCCTCACAGCTGCCCCTAACAAGGCGGTGTGGGGATTCCTACCTGAGCTAGGCACTAAGGAGCTGCTCTGCCCCGCAGCTGCACCGCTGGCACCGGGGAGGGAAGAGCTGGAAGATCAGGCAGGCAGAGGAGAGAAGACCAAGCTCAGCACTTTCACTGAGGTATTGCTCTAGCGCTGAAGAGGATGTAGGCAGAAGTGCCGCATGCTGGGGCAGCAGGAAGGGGCTGGGTCCTTTGCCCAGGGTGGGCTTCCAGTAGCTCCCCAAACACGTGATGCAAGCCCTGGTCTAGGAGAGCACAGAGCGCCTGACGGCCTTCTCACCTGACACTAGCTTTCAAAAAAACCATGCTTGGCCTGAGCAAGGTGTCGTCTCCCTGTGCAGAAATGCCCCAGGGGGCCACTCATCCCAGTCTCAGGCCAGTATGATGGCTCCTGTCTGCCAGTGCCTCACGCTGAGAGCCCAGCTCGGATGACAGAGCTGAGGCAACGCCAGCATGTCTGAAACAGCCCCTGCGGTGGTCAGGGTGACAGCAAGATGCACTCCCGCACCCGCTCAGCTGCCATCACAATTTCTTGTCCCCAGGACATGGCCACACTACGTGTGCGGTCTGGCACAGGCCCAGCACATCTCCTCTCTGCCTAACGGCACTGAGCTGTGGGCTGTAACAGCTCACGAGCAGTGTGGCTGAGCAATGGAGAGCATCACCAACGAATACCTTCCCGTGTCTCAGTGCACGTACACCGCGGATTCACAGCCCATGCCCAGGGCTTGCCTTCAGCATAGTGCTTCTGGTTCCCTTTCCCATGCTGACAGACATGCTCTGCTCCCCTGGCTGCCCACACCTCCTCACTGGTGAGAAGCAACAAGAACAACATTTGCAAGCAAGGCTGGACAAAACCTGCTCCCCAAAACTACTAGCGGGAAAGCTGTGATTCTCCCAGCTCATCCTGCTCAGGGCCTGATCCGGAGTGACTCTCCACCTCGGCTGGCTATGCCTGCCCTGCTGCAGTAAGGGCCGCGCTGCTCCTTCCTCCACCCAGACAGCCCTTTCTGATGGGTTTCCAGTGAGACTTTGGTTCTGCATCCCTTATCAGGTGCTGGCTGCCACTGCTGCCTGCCGCTCCTCGCAGGGCAGGCTCAGCTCAGCTGGCACAGGCAGTACAGTCACAAACATAATTTCTGGCATTTCTAGTTTTTTTTTTAAACGGTGGCATTACTGTTGCAGGCTGAGGGCAGCTGCTCCCACAGCTGCTGCAGCTTGCTAGTACACTGCAGCCAGCAACACCCAGGAGATAAGGCCAAGGAGCACAGCTCTGCACTGTCTTGTCTGTTATCTCTTTAAGCTTTTTAAAAGCTTTTATGTTTTTTTTTTTTCCTAAGTAAAATCTTAAGAGGTCAGATTTAGCCCAGTATCCAATGCTTTTGTGTGCCCTGATAAAGAAAAAAATCATCCCCTGAGCAGCGTAGAGGTGAGGGAGCTTATCCCATGCACTGCGTGGGAAGTGTCACAGCAGGATAAGCCAAGGGAAATCAAAAGCTCAGAGATTTACCCAGACACAGAGAAAGGGATGATATTATCCAATATGATATGTTCTTTCAGTAACGCAAATCAGCTTCCATCGCTCAAATGCTGCTCTCCTCCGACATGATAGCCTTCCTGAACAGACTGTGCAGTGCTGCAGGAGCTCTGAGCATTTTTTTTGGCGTGTTTGTTTTCCCGTTATAATTATTTTCTCTGTAGTCATCACTCCCAGGCTGCTTGGAGAGGCTGAGGCAGCACTGACTGGGCGCAGACCCACAGATGGCTCTCCGATAGCATCTTGGACTGGCATATGGCAAATAAGGAGTTGCGTGCCCTTTTCTCAGTCAGCAACAACATGATTCTCCCTACGGTGCTTTCTGATGGGCGATGCTCGGACAGCACAGCTCTGCTGGCCTTCTCAAAGCTGGCGTCTGCACGCCACCTCCTCTCGAACTGGATCTCCATTAGAATGTGTATCTGCTCGGCTTTGGCCGGCTTGAGACGCAGTTCCAACATCTCCTGTGATGGAAAGCTTTAGAGAACAACTATTCAGTGACAGCCCGGGACATGGTGCTTAGACATCTGCCCAGTCCTGGGGTTTCAAAGGCAAAAACCAAGCCAGCAATGAGGAACAACCCTAACTGAGCTAAAGAAAGTCCAAATCCACCCCATGCTCATTTTTCACCTGCTGTCCTTTGCATACTTGACCTTTCCCATGGCCCTTGGACCCCTCTGTCAGCAACCTTACTGCTCCACAGCCATAGTTAGCAGGAGGTGAAGGAGAGACAGCCTCCTCCTTCTGAGTGCTCCTGTGCTGCTGACGGGAAGCCCCAAAGCGACCCCCTTGCACCCAGACACATGTGGGCACACACTCCTGGTGCTACATGAATTACACCCTCGAGACAACCATTTCCTCAGTCCCCAGTCACGTCCATGTCCCAGCACACTGGGTTGTTTGGGCCCGAATTGCACTTGGTTGCACTCGTCTGACCACGGCCTTGGAGAGGAGCAGCTGCACCACCAGATGTGCAGTGCTGAGAGATGGATCTGTGGGAGGTGTAGGGAGGGAAGGAGAGATTTGCATGGGGGAGCATGCAGAGACTAAATATGGAGGCACACACATGTAAGATTAAAAGTTTCTTGTTCTCAAAGAAAGCACAAAAGGTGACAGCAAGGCCATCTTTGCCCACAGCAGCATCACCTTGTCCTCTTGGAAGCCTTGCCAGGATTGCCATCATGGGAGACAGAGTGAGGGGTATTGGAGGCACAGCTGATGGCGAGTCCCCTTTCTGTACAGGATGACATAGGTCACTCAAGGGAGTGGGTCTTTCAAGTAATGAGCCACAAATCATAGCCTTATATGTCTCAGTACGCTCAGGTGATGCTACATAATGAAGCATCAGGTGAACATGGAAGAGGTTTCAGGAGAGATGGAGGGAAAAGGAGAGGGAGGCATCTTTGCGGGCGGAGGAGAGGGCTGTGGGTGCAGAAAAAGGTAACTTGTGGATAAGAATGCAGCAATTTGTTTTGAACTACTACGACTGACCACTTGCATTCGTTTTCATCTCCGACTTACCTTCTCCTTTCCAGTACAAACGGTGGGCAGCACAGGGCCTGCCTCTCTCTTTCTCTGGTTCAGTGGATAGTGCTGACTTGGGAGGCTGGGACAGGCCACGGTTATCAGCAGGGCCTTCATCTCAGCTCCCTTTTCCCCTGATGAGCCCAGCAGCACCCCAGCTTGCCAGTGGAGAGAGCACAATGCAAACCCTGCATCTATAGCCAAGCTTTCAGCAAGAGGTGCGAAGTAGGAAGGTCTCTCTTCTTTTCTTGGGGCTCATTAGCAACAGTTTCCTTTCATCCCAGTCTGGTGACAGTAAACAGTGGGTTTTTTTTTCATTCTTATTTACTGGCCTCAGATTTCGTGGGGTTTTTTCCTCTTTTTTTCTATGATTCCTGGCACTCATGGTTTGTGCTGCAAGAACATATTTGGCAGGCACACCTCTGTGCAGTGCCATGCACACTCAGGTATGGTTATGATGTACCCTCTTATCCTGTTAAGAAAACTGCTCTAGAGGTAAAGACCAGCAGTGCTAAAGGAAATGAATGAATGAACAGAGCTGGCTCAGGCCCCCGGTCCCTTACCTAATACCCCTTCTGCTTGCTCTGAAGAGGGACTGCTCTGGTCACCGGCCAAAGAGCAGAAAGGCTGCAGAGAGGTTGTGAGAACTCCCTCAATGTTTTGATTTTTCTACTACTCAAGGGAAGTCTGAAAGGTTAAAAGGGAGGTCTGAAAATTTTTGAAAGTAGACCTGAGCACTCAGGGTGGAGGGACTGGCAAAGGACTATGACAGGAGCTGGACAACAATATTGGAAAAGGGAGAAAGAAAAAAAATATCTTTGATAAATAAAATATTACACAATTTATTTTTATGCAGGAGCATGGAGTGTGCTGGCCTACTCTTTCTTGATGGTGTAGCGTGTCAGCTGGCACAGCTTTTGGGGGGGATGCCTGCTGTATGTGCAGTACCTAGAAGGAGCCATTTGGCTGAGGAAGGGTAATGCAGGAGCATGAGGGGAGGAGGCAAGGAGGGGGAAAAAAAAAATCCCCAAAACTTAGGAACCCCTCAGGCAATACACCATCCAGAATGCCTCCAGCTTCAGTCTTGGCAAGGGGGTTCCCAGAAGAAGACAACTCCATGGTAGCAAGTAGGCAAGGCATGGGGTGAGAAACCAACCTGTTGGGGAGGGAGAAGCCCAAGTGGGAATGACCTGCAGGCAGGCTGTGGCTGCTACTTCCCAACGTAGCGGGAGAGGAAAGGCCAGAAAAAATGTTTATTGCTTGGGAAGCTGCTGCTGCCTGTCTGCCTGTCTCTCCATCTCCTAAGCACCATTTTTGCAGCCCAGGGGAAATGATTTCTGCTCTATTGTTGGTTGATTGGATACTTATCTAGCTGTTTCTCTCTGTTTTAAACACAGAAACTGGTTTTTATTTTGGCTTCCCTTCTCCTAGTCATTTCTGTGCAGCCTGTTGCTGGAGGATGCAGGCATACACTGGTGGTCCTGCTCTTCCACTTCCTCCTCACCTCGTTGCCGTGACGCTAGGCCAGAGAGGAACATGTAACAGTGCAGCCAAGGATTACTCTCCTTAAAATACTAAGGACTATCATAGTCCTCCTCCAAATGTGAGGTGGTGGCCAGATGGAGCACAGGCTGACTCCACTTTGCTATTCAGTGCATTGCAGCAGCACGCTGAAGACCAGCAGACTCTGCTCTGGCCTGCAGTACAGTTCCCTCGGTTGACTTTGTTTCTTCAATCCAACCACCTGGTTTGGTGGCAGGGGCAGGGAGGAGGATTTCAACAGCCCAGCTCACGCAGGAGGGCACCTTCTCAAGAGCATCCCATTCTCTGAGTCTCTGCTGTGGTCGGGCCAGAAGGTCAAAAAGGGCAGCGCACCTTGGACTAGAAAAATGATTCCTTCTTTTGCAGCCTGAAAAGAAAAGAAGCTGCTCTGGAAATCCTGAGCGCCAGTACCTGAGGTCCTTTTAGAAAATGTGTTCAGACTGACTAGCTGCTTCTGGATTTCAGTCTAAGGCCCAAGAAAGAGTTAGTATGGTACCACTAATTTGCTGTACTGCTGAAAAATACTAAAAAAAAAAAAAAAAAACAAAAAACAAAACCAAAAGCTAAGTTTTCATTCAGTCTATTTATTTTTTTTAAATTGCATGCCAGTGCCTGCGCCAAACATCAGCAGTCAATACAGGACTTGGTTGGTAATAAGTGTAATGTTAATTACATGGTTATTGTTACTCATTTTTTAATAAGCTCTTTGTATTCAATCAAGTAACAAAGCAAAACTGAGGCTCTTTGCAAAGCATACTGTTCCCAAGGAAGCACACAAAAATCCAGAAAAAACTCCAGAAAGAGTTCCAGGCACTGGGGTGAGGTTCCTAATCCCCAGGTCCTCTTGACACTGGCAGCCACAGTAGCTAACATAGTAGCCTGGCAAAAGACACTGGCAAAGCTAGTTACTGGCAAAGAGTAGAGCTATACATAAGGATACCCAGACTCTCTCCATCTATAACACCAAGCCCCATGCTCACAACCAGTCTCAAACCACTAAAGAGAAGCAAAGTGGCTAGCTAGGGAAATATCTATTTGTCTCCCCACCAAAACTCCATTCATTGCTCATGGCAAAATTTCCAGTTCTCTGTATGTAATATCATTACACAGCAATATTTCACACCTCAGCAGGAGCAGAAGCCTTACCGATTAGGAAAGGGAAAGAATTCCTGCTCCCCCTTTTGCATCAGCCTTGGAAGAGTCTAAGATAAAGCACATCAAAAAGCTCAGATCATTTTATAAGCAGGAGGATGACATTATTTTACAGGATTCCCCCTGCCCTGTAAAGCTGGACTTAAGACTAGTAAGGAGCCTGGATTTGTTGCTGAAGGCATGCAGACAACATGACTGGTACAGTGAGCTAAAATGTCCTATAACATTTCTAAAATACTTCATAATGCCAGACACAATCATATCTTTAATAGTAACACACAACAGCATAAAGGCTTTACTGACATGAATTGCAATATGTTGCCTTATTCCTGCACGTCAGGGTTACTGTATGGAGCTTGTTCCCAACAACAAAGCTGATAAAGCCAGATGCCAGCCCTGCCAGCACACACT
The DNA here is from genome assembly GCF_000687285.1 of Phaethon lepturus. NCBI lineage: Eukaryota > Metazoa > Chordata > Aves > Phaethontiformes > Phaethontidae > Phaethon > Phaethon lepturus. The sequence goes on from NW_010526837.1 coordinate 9,430, forward strand.
GCGTATCTGGGGCAACTTAGGGACCCACTGATTGAAGGAAATCCTCCGCCTACCAAACACAGACTGCCAGCAGAAATGCTTCATGGCAGGTTTTTTCAGTCTTAACGACTGTAACAACTTTTGCAATCTTTGCAAGGGAAGCAGATGAATAAGAGCGGGAGATTGATTGTCGCTCACCCTCTTGCCATATTATGAAAGGAACCGTGCAGCGAGGGATGTGTAGGAAGCCTTGGGGAAGGGAGATAAGGGAACAGACGGGAGGAACATGGGCTTTAGAGATACACCCCCACCCCCAATCCACCTATGGGAGTCTGAAAGAAAACATCTGAATGCTGATCTTTCTTAGTACACCCAAGTGTTAGAAAAGTTTGGCTTTCTGTCCGAGTCCTGCAACGTGAATCCATTCCTGGTCAGCAGGAGCCCCTTTTTCTTGACTGAAACTGGCCACCAGCAGGGAGGACAGAGCTCAAGGGGGACAGCACAGCGACGTCTGCTCCGGGATGCAGGCATCAGTTAATGTTAGTGGTGGGGAGGGGTCAGGGAACCCTCTTGGCCCCCATCAGTTCAAACCTGTCCCGTTTAAGGACCTGACTCAGAATGTCTCACTACGCAATTCTGGTGGTGGAGTCCCACTGAAGGTGCAGTCTGTAGGGCTGCCTGTCAAGAGCAGAAATGTTGCTTGGGGAAGGAGGCACAACATCTGTCCTAAACTTTCCTCATACATGGCTTTTTTCCCCACACTTTTTAAAGCAGCTATTTGGAATTTACGTCAAAACCAGAGTCTTCATGCTCTGCAAACACAGGCCCACAAAATGACTGAAGCAGCTCTGGAACAAGACATCCAGAATATGACGAGAAGGGGAGGAGGAAAAATTAAAAGGAAGAAAAGAGCAGCCAGCCCAGTAAACGCTATTTAAGTCTCTCTCTTCTCTCATTCCCTTGTTCAGTCACTTCTGTCCTGCTTTGAGCGTGCTGTTTTTATCTTCCTCGCTCTCATATAAAAGCCTAGCTCCCCTAGCGAGTGTGCAGATGATGATTTGGCATTGTCCAGGACCATTATGCTGTCAGCTCTCAAAGAAAAAAAGGCTTGTAAAAATCCTGTAGTCAGACAAAGGCAGAGTGTGAGGCTCAGGACAGTTTGTACTGCCGCCTGCTAATAACCTTTCTGAACAATAGCTTACATGGAAAGATCTTCCACAGAACATGAAATTCTTCTTTCAGCTTCACCTCCACTTCCTCCTAATTACTGTTCCACTCTCAGCTATACGCATGCTACATATGCAAATCCTCTTTCAACCTCTTTTGCACAGAAACAGAGGTTGCATCTCCCTCTGCCTGGTCCTGTTCTAGTGACATCCAACACGACCCTTGCACAGCCACCGCACGCTCACTCTTACTCCCAGTTCAGTCTAGCTACAGGCAAATTCACTCACATTATGTGGTCTCCACCACTCCCAGCAATTTGGCTCCTGCTCAGCTCCCAGGTATATGGAGCTCAGCTTAACACATCCTATTTTTCTTTCTTTGCTTATTCAGGAATAGAAATTTGAAAGAAAATTAAGAAGATGCCCAAGAAAGCCATTTCTGTTAAAGACCTAATACAGGATCAACAGCTCTTTCCAAAGCACAAAAAACCAGCAAGTTTTCTTGAGGCAACTTAAAAGCGGGAAGAACTGCCACGTGCATAAATGGTGTAAGCAGATAATTGACCCAGCTTTCACCGAGGCCTAGCAGTGTTGGGTCCATTGCAGCCCACGCTATACAGGCTGGTTCTTCTACTCGGCTTGCAGAGGCATGAGCCCTGACAGAAGAACTGAGGTGACTTATCTATCTATCTATCTATCATCTATCTATCTATCTATCTATCTATCTATCTATCTATCTATCTATCTATCTATCTATCTCAAAAAATTTATGACATTATGATCTCCAGCGTTTGCTCTGGGGATCTGCTCATGCAGATTGCCAGCTCCATGACAGCGCCAACAGGAATATATGCGTTATGTGCCAGTGCATCAGCTGTCCCTGTTTACAGCATTGGACCGCTGCTGATGGCGGGTTTGGGCTAAGATGCTACTACAGTGAAACTAAGCCAAAGTGTGGTCATGTCTGTCTTTCTGGCAGCTCAGCTATAGCGAAAGTCGCTCACTCCTATCATGTACACAACCAGCTACCAGCATCTCTGCTTTCATAGAATCATAGAATCATTTAGGTTGGAAAAGACCTTTAAGATCATCAAGTCCAACCATAAATCTAACACCACCAAGTCCACCACTAAACCGTGTCTCTAAGCACATCTACATGTCTTTTAAATACCTCCAGGGATGGTGACTCAACCACTTCCCTGGGCAGCCTGTTCCAATGCTTGACAACCCTTTTGGTGAAGAAATTTTTCCTAATATGCAAGCTAAACCTCCCCTGGTGCAATTTGAGGCTGTTTCCTCTCATCCTATTGCTTGTTGGGAGAAGAAATCAACACCCAGGTCGCTACAACCTCCTTTCCTGCCAGAAGAGCCTGCAACACCATAGAGCCAGTTCTGGGGATACCTTATTCTACAGAAAAGATTGAAATGGCTAAATCTGATGAGTGCAGGCTGCCCCCTCTTTGAGATAATCCGCAAATGAGTGCAAGGATTTGGCAGTATGTAAATGGGGCTGTGAAGCTGGTACATGAACAAAACGGCACAGCAGAACCTGGAAAGTAGACTAGAAGTGGCCTTGGAAGTGACCCTTGCTCTGTGCACTCCTAAGCCAAGGTCAATGTGCAGTAACTCTAAACAAAAAAGGATGGGCAGGCTTTGATCTCTGCTACGCCTGCCTAATGCCACATGTATACTACCACAATCGATGGTCTTAACTATAGACTTACACCCATCTCCAAAAGGCCAGGATGTGGCCCAAAGGGTTTACAGCAGGGTGAGCAAGTGCAAGCTCTGGCCTTGCGGGCTCTCAGCAGTGTATTTGCTGAACTGGGACTAGTTCCTGTTTGCTGTCTGTCGATTTTAATGAAAGTCACGTATCTAAAGCTAGGGACAGGAAAGCTGTCTGGAATCCAAGGTTTTGCAAGTGTACTGAACAATAAAAACATGCACTAGGGATGCACTAGGGATGAAATCCACCCTGAAAACTAGGGCTGCCAGGAGAAGCAGCCGTCTTTAAGCTCTGAGTTCTTTTCTGAGCAGGGCTGTATCCTGCTGTCTGTTACCAGGATGCCTCTTCCAAATAATGCTGCATTTATCTTAGCTGACAAACATTCACCAGAGCTGGTGACATAAAGGCCCATGCCTACTGAGACAAGAACCTAACTTAGGCAACAAAGTAAGCTGTATCTGAGATGCATGTCAGACACAAACTGGCTGGAAAAAGGCCACACAAAGTGAAAACCTGGGTCTGTAGGACAAGTTTGGTGTTCTTTGGGTGTACTGAAGGAATATAACTGACTTGTGGAGCTCCAGTTCTAGGCACTTCTCTAACACCTTTTAGCACTGCAAACAGCTTGACCAGCCCTCAGAAACACGCTGAGTGCATGAAGCGCTTACAGGGAGTGGACGTGGTGACAGACCCTTTCATAACCCACTGACTGTGGAGTGGAGCGGGTGGAGTGGGACAGGGCAAAAGCTCTCTGGGCTGGAGCTGGTCACGGGGGCTAACACCAGCCCTTTAGGGATGCTCCGGTGTATGTTAGCAGCCAGGACAGGTGGCCAAATTCCCCAAGCAGCCTGTATAGCTCTGGACATGGCCTGATGGCAGAGAGAGGCAGGGAACCCAGTAGCTCTGGGGAACTGCAGTAGCTGATCTATGTTCTTTCTCTCTACTACAACTTCCTCTGACCCATTCCTGCCAGCCTCAAAGTTAACGTGCTGCATTCACCATGCACACCCACCAAGTCCTGCTTTAGTGAAACACCACCTCATCATCTTCTGAGCACTCGCATATGTCTGTGTCAAGGCCACCACTGTGTATGTAGCTTTGGGCTTAGGTTCTCTCTTTATTAATGTTTTTCTTTTTCTCTCTCTTTTTCTACTTTCTTCTTGTGCTAAGGGATCATGAGCAGAATGAAATCCTGACATACTTTCCAGCCCAAGATAGCTAGTGGTTTTACCCTCCCTAGATAAATCATCCCACACTTCTTTGGAAAACATGAATGCATTTCCCTGTGGTCCACAACATCTGAAGTATCCTGTCATTATTATTAAGTGAAGGAGAGCCTTCAAAGGCTGTGGTGTCGTCTCCAGGTACTTCAGTACACGGTGTTAGGAGCAGGGCCTAGATCAGCACGATGTTTTGCTCACTGTTAACGCCAGACATTCAGGTCTCTCTCATTTCCAGCACAGCAGAGCCCACTTGAAGATGTTCATGGTCTTACCCAGCAGTGCAAGAAATGTGCTCTTTATGGAGTATGAAATCCATTTTCCCCAAGCCTTCACTTGGATTGCGCTTTATGACATGAGGAGATGCAGTAAGTGAATAAAGCACTACGTTCTTGCTGACTGATGGACAGATGATCCCAGCAGACTGTATCTGTATCTCCCGTTCACACTGCTGTGTATTTGCTGGGCTGTCAGTCTTCAAGCCAAAATTACTTGGGAACTTAGATTTTCCCAAGATTTTTTTCCCCTGTTCATTCCAGAGAACGAACTGGAAGTTAACATAGGAGTGAGGGCAATGAGAGGGAAAGATATCAGCTTTGGCACCTGTAAAGCTTAGATAAGAGGAAAAGTGATGAGTGAGGAGCTTGGACTCAGCTGAACTGCAAATGCAGTGCTGCAGCCAACGCAGAGTGACTGCAAGAGAGCTTTTACTAACTTCACAGCAATAGTAGACAGCGGGGGTGGGAAAGTGCATACTGAATTCATTCTCTTGACATCCAGGAAGACAGAGAAAAGGAAAGCGAGGCAAGCAGGGACTAAGGTTGCTTGCCAGAGCCAGAGAGAACCAAGAAGAGTGGCTGAGGGAACTGGGGTTGTTTAGTCTGGAGAAGAGGAGGCTGAAAGGAGACCTTATCGCTCTCTACAACTACCTGAAAGGGGGTTGTGGCGACGAGGATGTTGCCCTCTTCTCCCAAGTAACTAGCGATAGGACAAGAGGAAATGGCCTCAAGTTGCACCAGGGGAGGTTTAGATGGGATATTAGGAAAAATTTCTTCACCGAGAGAGTGGTCAGGCATTGGAACAGGCTGCCCAGGGAGGTGGTGGAGTCGTCATCTCTGGAAGTGTTCAAAAAACATGTGGATGTGGCACTTCAGGACATGGTTTAGGGGACATGGTGGCGCTGGATTAATGGTTGGACTTGATGATCTGGAAGGTCCTTTCCAACCTAGTGATTCTGTGATTCTGTGATACTAAAGCTTAGTCCCTTGCCCCTAAGCAGAACATCAAGGTTTTCTTCATGCAGGAGGGAAACAATCATGTAAGAGACAGAAAACCAGGGAGTTAGTTACTGGAGCTAAGGCAAGCAATTCTGGGAACAGCTGCTTTTTTCCCCTTTCACTCAAAACAGAAGTTAAAACAAAGGCACCTTTTTTTTTTTTTAATAAGGGAGGATAATCTGTTCCAAGAGAGAGGGAGATCATCTGCACAGAGCATCCCTCTTTCAGAGGAAGTCTAAGGAGGGCAATGAAGTCCCTTCTGATTTGAAGATAACCTTCCTCTCATGGTCACATTCCCAGCGGGCACCACCCTGCTTGCTTTGAAGGTAGCCAGAGCAATTCACACGAGCTGGGAATCTCACCTACTGTATTAACGGGTTTCCCTGGAGATGCTGCTTGGTTCTCTGGCCCAGCTCTGCTCTGCTCTGCTGAGTGTGGGATTCCAACAGCCCAGAAATTCCCTCTGGGCTGGTGAATGAGCCAAGGCTCCTGCTCTGCCCAAGCATCCTGGCTAATTCTGCAGATCACTTTGGGTTCATATTCACACCCTGTACCCCTCAGCCACCAGCTGAAATGGGCTGCTGACCTCTCCTAGCCTTTCAGCTGACTGGTCTGCCTGCCTGGATGAGCACATGCTTCCCAGCCACCTCCCTCCTGCATCCAACATTGCTTGCTGCCCAGAGAGGGCAGCAGCACAGAAGACAGGCTCTCACCCTTTACGTCCAGCCCCAACGTCTCCCAGCTCCTTTCACCCCTGAGCTTTCCTGTACTGACCTGTGAGATCCCACTGATGGGAAGAAATCAGCTTGCCAGACCTTCTCTCTAGACAGGGAATGAATGCTTCTTCCCTCTCTCCCCAAGACACAAAAATGACCTATTCTCCAACAGCATCATCTATAGGTTCAAACAGTCATTACTTCCCCAACGCAAATGAAAGAAAGGAGGATGAAATGCAAGAGGAAAGAAAAGAAATTAGGGGTATGGAAGGCTTCTTCTAAAAGCAAAGCCCTCAGTCTAGCATCTCAGTGGTGCAAACTCAGCGGCCATTAAAATCAGGCTACAGTGAAGTAGCAGCAGGGGAAACAGTATAAAAACCCCTCTCTTTCCAGAAATAAGAGACATTATTTGGCCAAAGTTCAGGGAATGAAGGTTGGGGGGGAGGTGGAAAGGGAGGGGGAGAACAAGAGAGCATGCATGTGAATGAACTCCAGCCAGCTTGTCAGACCTTAGGTCTTTTTTTGCCAGCTTAACCTTCAGTCTGCAGACACACTGACTGGGATGTAGATGGTTCAATATGAGCATTGTGTGGAGCACAGGTAGCAGGGCCAGATCAGTCCCTTGTGTAACTCTGCCAGCTTGAGCAGGAACCGATGAGATGCCCTGACTTCAGTGCAGCTGTGTCATGGTGAACTTAAAAGTGCACGTGTGAAAGTTGCAACTAGATTTGTTTTCCCATGGGAGAGAGCACACGGGAGTGAAATATTTTTTCCCTCTCTTCTTGCTTCTCCAAGAATATCCTTGAAAAAGATGGAGATTTTTTGTAATAAAAAGAGGATCATTGGGCTTGCCATAAATCTCTGCAATGTATTTTCAACAATTGTTACACCCTGAGTGGCTCAGCTTGGGGGACGCTTTCTGAGTCATAGCAATGGTATATACTGTTGGTGAAATAATATTTGGAGCACCATACAGCAAAGGTAAAACTAGAGCACCACACAAAATAATTGTTCCCGTTTCAAACATCCCCAGTTGTGGCCTAATAGCTCAGCTACCGAGTAGCAGCCAGGAATGACTTCCATAGCTGCTGAAGATGATGGAGGCAGATGGGAATTGCACTGGCAGTAGCACAAATCCATCTGTGGCCTGGCCAAAAGGCAGACAGCTGGTTTCATACCTGTTTCCCTCCTACAGCTGAGAACAACTGGCTTCCAGGCCAGTTCCAGGTTCAAGCCCCAGGGAGGGAAATCAGCAGACAATCAGCTGACATTTGCTGATTTGATGGGATCATGAATGCCTTCCCGTATTTGTATTGCCTGCAATCAGACTGTGAGTTGCAATCAACAGATCGCTAATACATTTATCTGGCAGACTGGAAATCCACTGCAAAGGCCAGAGTAGGACAAGTATGGAGGAGTGAGGGCAAGAAGGATGTGGACAAACTGGAGAGTCCAGAAAGAAGCAGGATAATGACTGGATATCTAGGACACACAAGCTACAAGGAAAGACAAAACCAGTGGGGCCTGCTTAGCTGAAGGAGGACACAATAAAAGTGATGAAATCATGGGCAAGGGTCCCACAAAATAAAGAAAGTAACAGGTGATTGCATCTGATTCACGACGCAGGACAATAAGGTATGGTCTCAAACTGCAACAGGGAAGATTCTGTTAGACCTCAGGAAGAGCGGCAATGATAATGAAGCACAAGCATAAATTGTCCTGGGAGGGCATGAATTCTTTCAAACAAGCTAGAGAAACAGTTATCAGGAATGACTTGGGAAGAGCTGACCTTGCCATTATGCAGGGATATAAACTAGCTAGCTTTTGAGATCCCTACCAGACCTTTGTTACATTCATCTACTGTAAAACGAGCATTGTGCACCCACGATGTACTGACAACAGCAGAGTCTAGACGTAGCTGCCAGTAGCCAGCATTTCACTGGAGATGGGGGCACAACAGGGAGGAGGGAAGGAGGGGAACAGCATACAGGACTTCTTACAGTTGAATTTGCAATGATACATCACTGCACTCAATCAATCAAACTCACACGTGAAGGATTTCCTCGTTACCATATTGGCTGCAGCTTAGCATGCATTCAGGCTAAGCTGCTGTGAACCTGCACCAGTGCCTTCCTCACCTGTGGCTCCTCAACCCCAGCCTAGCCAGGCAGGGGGACTGGTGCTGTGATGGAGTGCTATGGGACTGCCTCCAGCATCAGCTGCACTAAGTCACAGGACATCACACCAGCTGGCCAGCAACTTCGCAAATATGTGGAAACCCTCCTTCCCAGATGGCATTTTATGGGCAGGGAAAGGGAGGAGGAATAACACCACCAGAGTTCGTTGTAACTGGGGCTGTACATGACACCTCCAGCTAAAAGGGGGACAGGATCTTACCAAGGATGGGTCCTCCCTGCTTTTTCTAGTAGCTCACTGTCAGATTGACAGCTGCCACTGGTCAGAGTCTTCTCTTGGATCCCAACCAAGCAGATATACCCATTTTCACCTCTGTTATGACCTTAACTTGATGATCAAGCAATCTCTGATGCATCGTGCATGAAAATAGGGGTGACTTTTGAAGAAAAAAGCCCTCTGCCCTTGAGGAACAGGGTGCTGTTTATGACAGCAGCACCTTTTTTCAGAGACAGCTGAAGGCTTCTCACTCTTCAACGTGGCTTTAAAAAGTGAAGCTGTTGCCTCTGAGGTGAAAAACTGTGGTTTTTGATCACCTGCAAATAAAAGTCACTGCAGTCCAAGTCCTTTCCTGTAAAAGGAAAGGGGTTTTAACTGCAATGTGATGGCCAGGTTCCCAGGTAGGGGTGTAGTTACTTTCTGCCTCTGTTAAATTTACCTCAGCAGTTTAAGATGGGGCATGGCGCACATCACTGAAGACAAATGGTTGCTGTGTCATGCCGTGGAAACAGGCAAAGCAAGCCCTATGCAAACCGTTTCCTTACTGCCCTGCCACAGAGTCAGCCAGATGCCAGGGCCTAGACTGGAAAATATGAGTCAGATCCTCAAATGGAGCAAAGTGACTGTGCTCCAAGTCAGCACTGATTTATGTCAGCCAAAATCTGGCCTGCTGATCTCAAACTGGATCAAATTATTGGAGTTTCTGGACTCTCTAACACCTGCCCTGATCTGTGTATGTGAATGAGAAACAGCACACTCACAAATATGTCAGTTCATGGATACACACAGATTGCAGGGACATCTGGCTGACAGAAACTTTAGGGGGTGTAGAACTTGTGGCAATGGGAAGAAATCCATTATCTGATTAAAAGGTTAGATACTGTAGGAGGGAAAGTACTTGCAATGAGCCTGTTAAACAAAGGCCTCTGTGGAGAGGGTGCAAAAAGCTCACCATTAGCCAGTTTCTGCTAATCGGTTTTGATATAATTCTGCCTGAGAGTGCCTAATTCATGCCACAGCAGCTTGAGCCATACACGACACAAGCAGGTATCGTGAAAGCTTCTCTAGAGACTCGGCTAACACTACTCCCTCCTGCCCTGCAGGCCCCTGGCTCCCGACACCAGCTCTGCCCCCACCCCTCAGCCTGACGCCATCACCACCCAACCACCGGTCATGCTGAGGCGTTAGATGCTCTCCTTGCTGCTGCCACACCTATGCCAAACCAAGAAGCTGTTTTCAGAGCCACAGGCAGAGAGGCCGCACCCAGTTCCAGCGGCCTAAGCTTTGCCAAGGGGTTTTTCACCTTGCACAGCTACCACCTTTCAGTTGGCCTGGCTTCCTTCTTAGTCCTCAGTGCTTATGTACAGTTGGTGTGTATAAGCGAGCAGCTACTGAAAGAGAAGGAGTTAAGAATCATTTAAATCATTAGGTTTTCATCAGATCTCATTCTGCTGTTGGAGTGCCCTGGAAGCATCTGTTAATAAAGGGTGGGGGTGGGTGGATAAAACCCCTCTCCCTTGTGTTGAGATATCTTTTTCTATCCAGCTGCACCCAGAATGAAAGAGCTATCAAAGAAAGCTCCCCCATTAGCCATCAATTCAGAGCAACTTCAATCAGTCGGTTCTGCTGGAGCCTCCGGGAATATCTCCCCAGCAGCCTCCTACATGCTGCACTTGAGTGCTCAGAGCGAGCCACATTAAACATGCCCGCCATCAAGCCGGGGGCCTCCTTCTCTGTAACTTGATGAGGTGAACCGGTTGGCATCATTGACAGGGAGCTGGGGAGTTAAACTGCAAGCAGGAGTGGCAGCCACTCTGGCTGGAAAGGTGTGCAGGCACCGGGGAAGCAGCTGAGCTCCTTTAAGGGCCTCTCTGCAGGACTGGGGGCTGCTCCTGCGCGGCAGCAGATCCGGGGGAGGCTGAGAAAGATGGGGGCAGCAGCTAACCGAGGCAAACCGCAGGCCTCTGCCCTCACCGGCTGACAATCCCTGTTGGCATGGCTTGTCCTCCCTACCCCTACCGTCCGGGTGGGGAGAGGTGACACATCCCCGTGATGTGACCTCCTCTCAAGGCCGTCCCTTTTGCTACTGACACATGGCATGCTTGGTGGTCGAGGCTGGCGTGGAGGGGCCGTTCCCATTATCTGACGCACTTACGAGGAGGCAGGTGGCTGCCTCTTCACATATGCTGCTTTCCCAGCCGGCACAAATCCTCTCCGTTTGTCATGCAGCTGGAGGATGGCTGAGACATACAAAACCACAGAGAGAAGCTGTGTCTTTCCCAGCAATTTTTAAAGACCAGAAAAATACATAGCTTGAGATGCAGGGTTTCTCTCAGGCCTCGCCTCCAGCCAGATTGGGAGGGGCAAAACTAAAGCAACTTCCAAATACATCCAGTACCTAACTGTCATTTGATCTACGTCCAGTTTATGGATTGGACCTGCCCATCATCCATCCTGGTGACTCCTAAGGCACCTTTCTTGATCAGGTGCTCCTGGCAACAGCCACCTCCTCAAGAGCAACTTCACTGTTTAGTTTTTTCTTCTCTTCCTTGCCACCTACTGGACAATTTTATTTCCTCTTCCTTTTCTAGGGAGGAGTTGCTATTGCTCAAGGGAGGTCTTCCAAGAGAATAGTAACTCCCTTTTGAATGCTACTTGAAAATAATTTTTCCCATGTACCAGAGTCTATAATACCAAGCGGGAGGAGTGTTCTGACATGAAGATGGTAGTTACAGATTGAGTATTGACCAACAAGGTTGTCCAGACCTGCTTTGTGGAGTAGGTCTGTTGCTTCAAAAACCCAGAAAAGAACATGAATTATCAGGAAGTCACAAAGCAACATTTGACGCAGTATATCTACCTTGCTTGGATCATAAGGCTTTCACCTTCAAGATAAGTTGTTCAAGGCAAGAAGCACTATATGGCCACCTCTACAAGCATAGCAGCAATATTCCTTGATGCTTTTGTGATCTGAGTGCTCAAGATGATTTAGCAGTTCAACATCACCTGCTGGGTGAGGGCCTGCTTTGATGGTTGGTAGTCAGATGCCTCAAATGATGGTGCGATATGTTGTACAGTGAGTATGCCCCTCCTGTCACAAACACTTCCATCATCTCTGTGCTTGGTTGGAAGTAGCAGCCCTTCTTCAATCTGCTGCTCTCCTCCAGGCAGGAAAACATCTTGGTGAGGTTGTCAGAGGTTGCCTCAGTGGGGAAAGGTATGCAAAACTGTGCCATGTCAATGTGTTATTGGCAAGCAGCACACTGTGTCTCACACCTCTCAGTGCTTTGGGCTTGTGTGTGCACAGAAAAGAGCAAAAGGGAGGGGACAATACTGACCCTGCAATCTCTCCAGCAAACATGAATAGAGCCACCCCTCCTTCTGAGTCCTTGATGCTGCTCAAAGAGTTCTTTGATCAATAATATCAAAGGATACCAACATATCAAGGAGCACCGGCATGGCGCCTTGACCTCCATCCATGCCTAGAAACAGGTTGCCCATCAAGACCGTGCCTTGGCCATGCCCATGTCCCAAGGCTGATCATGCAGGAGTACTGTAGAGGAGGTTAAGCACTGCTGTACTTAGCTCATTGTTCACCTTTGTCTAGGCACTAGCTCTGGAAGGAGGTCACAGTGGGAATAGGGTGATATTTAATAAAGGAGCAGGTTGACAGCTGACAAAATCCAAAGCTTTCAACTTGGGCACTGACAAGGAGCTCTGCTCTTTCATCTCACATCTTCTGCAGGTGGGGAAGAAACACAACTTAGCTCTGCCCTCCCTAACCAAGAGGGGAGAAAATCAGCAGGACTGCTTCATGCACTGGCTGGAGGATGCAGCTGAACGTGCATCCTTTCACCATCCAGAATGGAAGGATGCTCCACAAACATGCATGCAAGGCCCTTTCTAGAAGATACTACTTGTAGCAGTAGTCCCAAACAGCCAATATGGCTAGTGCGTAAGCAGTTTGGTGTCCAGAGGGTGACTTACTGTGGATGCAACAACATGAGAGTGCTTGAGGTACTTGCACAGAATCTGCTCTGTTCTGCGGCTGGTTCCTGCCTTAGCAAAGTGTCCTGAAACTGTTGTTAAGTCTCTGCTTGGGAGAACTCCTCCTCAGTACCACATCTTGGGGTCAAGAGAGTCCTCTATAAAACGGAGTGCCTCTATAAAAGTTCTGGCCAGGAGCCTTAGCGTCTGTCCCTGTCTCATCTAGACCTTCCTTTGACTTCATGTTCCACCTCCCCCTCTGACACTGCCTACTCAGGGACTGCAAGGAGTATATTGACCCTATTCATATTCATACTGCTATTCTTGCTCTGTTTCCACTGTATCCATACAGGTGGCAGACTGAAAGGAGGCAAAAAACCTAAAATGGGAACGATTAGCAGGGAGGCCCCAGGACACAAATGCAGACATGTTTTTCTGTAAATTGTATGTTCTACAGAAGATATTTCCTCTCCTCCCTGGCAGCAGCTTCATGTTGCTGCTTGCCAAAGGGGTTTTATCACTCACGATGCATCAGATGAATAAGAAGAAAAGGTTAAAAAGCAATTTCACCACTTCCAAAGTCCACAAAGGAAAAATAAATATAACAGAATTTCCCCCGCTCCCCTAAACATCTTTCACTGTCCATGGGATCTTCAAGGGCTTATAATTATGAAAATTACTATACCACTGCTACCACCAACAATGCCTTGCTGGTGCGTTTCACTTCGCATGCACGTGGATGCCTGTCAGGGGAATATCTCCATGCTTACACATTCACTTGCATGCAACAGTCTGTTTTGTTCGCAGTTCAAGTGCCTACTTGTGCACAGGCCTTTCAGTGCGTATAGCTTTCTGTTTAGGATGTATAATACGACTCTTTCAAATGTGCAATAACAGGCACCTTACACTAGTGTCAGGCTGGATAGATATACTCATTGATTTATGTATCATTTGTATCGTTTATCTTGCATTCAAATGATTCTATTAGAGATATTAGGCCTGGCCTACAACTAATTTGGGTATCCATATAGTAATAGTCTGATTAGGATTAGGAGGCTGTGGTCAGACAGCTCTCATTCCAGGTCTGAAGACGCTATCCCTTCCCCATGCTACTCTTACCTCTTAGTTGGAGATTATTGCTCCCACTGATCCTGCCAGCACCTCTTACTCCACTTAAGGCAAAAAGCCAACAGCAACCTCAGCTGACTTTACACCCAAGCAGATGAGAGAAGTTTGATACTACCCGCTCCTCTGCCTATACAGAATTACAATCTTCAGCCAGGAGATAGTTAAGAAAGAGTAAGAAAAAAAGACAAATGAAAGAGGAGGCAGTACTCTTGGACCTGATGTTTATAAAGTTAATGTCTGGAAGATATATGTGTATATACTGGCATAGTCTATTCTTGCTCCTGTTCAGCTGAGCTACTAGTGCTGCTTTACTACAACGTGCATTAAGTGGTGTTGCACTGCTTTAACTACAGCTATGCAGTAGAAGTGGCACAACTTTATGTGTTCATAAGGCCTCAACTAATGAGGGCATTAACAACAGCTGTAAAGACAGGGTCCATACTGCTTTATCTCTCCATAGTAACTTTAATCCCATGATCTCAAAGCACAAGACAAATGCAACAAATAAAACTTCCCAACACGCACAAATGCACGTGAGATACTGGAGCTGGTTTAATTTTCATTGCAAAGATCTTACATGAATAATGAATCCTTTTATTATGCTCATGAATTATCTGTGAGCAGGCTCTGAGCTTTATGAACATGTCGGCTGTGCAAAATTTTTTAATGAACAGTTAACGTTAACAAATGTCACCATACTGGATTACACCAAAACTCTTTGCCCCAGCAATTTGAGGTCTGTGACTGGTGACCTGGATCACAGGACAGCATCTAGCCACCCTAGTGGAAGAATGGGAACCTCATTAATGAGGACAATTACGAATGGACCATACTTGTTCACACTTGTGCCCTGGCTTCCAATCTCATTTGGATAGGTGAACAAAGAGCAATCACACACCATCCTTAATCTGAGCAAAACTTTATATACCATAAGTACTGAGAACAGGAAATAAAAAAGGTCATGAAGAGAAGCAAATAGTTGTTTGAGACACTCTCGACTGTCTTTGCGCACCAGTCCAACCTCTATTCCTAATCTTTAGCAGGTGTCTTTATCTGTGTTTTACAGATGGAGTACGTGGCACACAGGGCACAGGAGTAACTTTCCAGGGTCACCTGTTCAGACAAACTATTTAACTCCCTATCTTAATCTACTCTACAACGTGTCTCCACCAAAAGGGTGAGGGGCCTCAGTTTGCAAAACGGAGCTAGAAATCTCAGTTGAATGAGCTCTCTAAGGGGATTTCTTGCTTGAGATGATGAAGAAATAGCTTGAGGTTGGTCTGTTTTCTTCCAGCCAGACACTTCCTTCCCCTGTTGAATCTGAAATCAAGAAGCATCTAGGCATGTAAAAAGGAGTGATCATTGTAAGTGAAACTAGCCCCCAAGCTTTCAAATCTCCTAGAAAATTTGTGCTTGAAATCACCAGCTGCGTCCACGTTCTGAGTCAGTTCTTATGACCACATCTGCTCACTGCATCCAAGGTAGGGATTAAATAGATTAGCCTACTGAAACCCAAGAAGAGAAAAAAACAACTGTATATTCTCAGCTGAAATGCAATGCTGAGTTCAGGAATAACAAGACCAGCTCCCCTAAAAGCTGGATTTTACCTTGAACAAACAATAGCTGCATAGCCTCAGATGTGCTCACTGGAAAGGAGGAAGAGGGCCAGCAGAACAGAGCTAATTAGAACCATCTTGGTAGAATGGGCTGGAGCCATTTTCTTTAAATCTAGGTCCTTATCTATCTCTATGTCCTTACAGCATGCCTTCTTGCTGTTCATCTATTGTTAAACCCATCCACCCGCCTCCTGCTCTACTGCAATTAGAACCAAGCTTTCCTTTGAATTAGCACATCAACACTCCCCTGTCCCAACCAGAAACAGTTTTGCCTCAGGCACTAAAAATATTCCTTGTTGGCAGCACTCTCTGCTGTAGGCATTACCTTGCTATTTCATCTGTATCACACAGCTCTATTTAGTTTTCCCAGGGCACTAGACAGGTGCAATGGAAACCAGAGCTATCCCTTACCAGGGAAGCTGGGCTTTCCACATCTTTTGGGGGTAGGCTCCCCATGCAAAGATAGCCTTACAGATGACGAGAGACACTATGTCACTTGCCTCTTTTCTTTGGTCCCTGGTGTCCAGTTTTTAATCTTTGCTCACACTGAGAATACAAATTGTCATGCCAAAGGGTCATTCACGTAGACTGTCTGCACTGCACGTTTCTTGAAACTCCAGTTTCTCTGGGGTCAGAGAACCGTCAGAACCGTGGGGCTGTGCTGAACGTGGGCACCCTCCACCACACCAGGCTGCTGGTGAGAACCCACATGGATGTAAAACTCCCAGGGCAAAAATTCCACCATAAGAGATCTTGCTTCTGTCATGCACTAATGCAACTTCAGATTTGCTTGCAGTTTCTTAATTTTTAGCTCACAGTGGATCAAGACGTGTTGATTTTTATGAAAAAGTAACCAATCCACCAAATCAAATGAAAGTGAAAACAAATCATTCAAACAGCTCCTCCCACACCCCAATCCCAAGGACAGAAGTGAGTACTAAAAATCTCACTTCTGTGAAGTACAACTTATATTCACATCATTCACAGACTACCATTCTGGCCGTTTGAGACTGGCCTGGTGCTTCTGCCTGTAAATAATCTGACAGTGCAGACTACCAGAGGTGAGAGTTTTCATGTGGACCAGACTTTGATGGGGAAACCGAAAGATAGGTTCATTTAATACTTAACACAGGAGTACCTCCTTAGTTTAAAGGAAGTGTCCTTTATCATAGTATTTCTTCCAAATGCACACCCTCAGTCTTGCCACCTCATTTGTCCTTGGATGACCTCGAAACTGATTTTTCCCAAATCAAGGTCTGATTGAACTTCCAGGTCTCCAAGCTCTCATCCTCACTAAATGAGCACATTCTCAAATGGAATAAGAGCACGAGCAATTTCCCTTGAACACCGAGACTAAGCACATGGAAAATGAATCTTTTCTGTTCTTCAGTAAATTAATCACAGGATCTTTTATTTTCCAGTCTCACCGTTTACTCTGTGAGGAATAACTCAAACCCCTTGCATTCAGCAGCTAGGAAAAGGCTATTAGGAACCCAGTTTGATTCAGTACATGGTTATGCCAGTGTCAGGATATTGTAATACCAGCGTCAGGACTCCTGGCGAGTGAGTCCCGTAACTAATTCAAAAATGAAAGGATACCTGCTCCTCTGCTTCCTATGCCCTGCCATCTCTGAGCATTACTTATGTGCCAGCATCATTGTAAATCTGTGCTTTAGTATACTGTGAAAAGCAATTGAAGTTATGCAGCAACTTAAACATAGAAACACTTATTAATACCTGCACTTACACAGTGAAGGGACTTGGGTCTCCTTTGTTCAGGTGATGAGATCATTTGCACAGCTTTCTAGTCAATGTGAACCTGACTGACAGGTCACTTAGGCTTTCAATTCATCCCAGAAGACTACTGATACATCTCAACTGTTCCTTGGAACATCGCCATCCTCTGCCAAGCAAAAAGGCAGTAGCTAACATTTTATTCTTGCCTTTGTAAGGCCTTCTCCCTAAAATTCCTGCCAGCTGAACGAAGATTTTCACATGAGCTATACCAGACTTTGGTGAAGATCTGAGATGAACCTTTTATTTGCTTCTAGTTACCCCTCCTAAATGATGTGCAACAGCAAGGTCATGCTTTGAAACAACTCAGATCATCAGGTAAACTCTTCCTTGGGCACATGAATAAATATTTTCAGTGTCTTATTAATGCATCTCATATGCCTCTGTGGTTCTTTTCCTGTTGTGCAGGGACACACTCACCATCTACACCAAACTTTGTTTCACAATAAAGTCAGGAGGTGCTTTTATAATGTTTTGTGGATGAGGAATGGAGGCAGAAGATGATGAAAAACTATATTCTGACCAGCTACCAGGACAGCTGATGTGGACTTGAGGGTGTGCTGGGAATCCACGTTCAGGAAATCAGTGAGCAAACCAGAACTCCTATCCTCCAGGGCTGTTACGCTTGGCTCTCTCCACAGTTGATAGGAAAATGCCACTGCCACAGCACACACAAAGCCAGAGTGTGCTGTACATTCAGTGATTTAACAACACACAGCCAGAGGAATGAAGCAAGGGAGCTAATTTTTTTAAGTAAGTGACTCGTATTTCCTAACTGGTAGAAGTCTCCTCATGACATGAAACAATGTTCAACCTTCCCAAGTTAGTATAATGCCTTCCGAAGTGCTTTATTTTATTATAATAGTGACATTGTCCTGCTTTGAAAAGCCTTATATGCTCGGGAAGAGCAACTTAGAGCCTGTAGGAACATAGTTATCATCAGTGTATTTAGCCCCTTCCCTTGGTAGTAACCGGTCAGTTAACCCCCCATCACAGTTAAGTGTAATTTGAGTTATCTGCTGATACAGATCCTGTGGTCAGGACTCTTGGAGCAATGGGTTAAAGATTCAAAAGGATCTCTCTGAAATGTAAACTTGTAATGGCTGCAGTACAGTGCAGTGATGTAAAATCAATGCAGATGCGAGCTTTAACGCAAAGGTAATGGGGAGGCAAAGACATAAATAAGGAAAACTATGACTGAAGAAAGGGCTGGTAATAGAGGAAAGCGCAAAGCGAACACAGGTTGCTGTCATTTAGGATAAATAATGATTAGCTCTTGCACAAGGCTTTACAGACATGCATCCCAAAGATGCTCTAAAGATGAACTAATACCATTTTATGGTTGAAGAAACGGAGGCACAAAGAAGGGGTGCTGTTTACATGGGATCATATATCCCACACCAGATGCAAAAGCAGACTTCAGGTTTCTCAGCTTCCTGTTCCAAGCCCCACCACGCTATGCTAAAATTTGTTCTCCCATTTCTGCAGTCCTTCTCCAGATATACTTTGTTGGCTAACAATAAACACAGCTTGCTCCTCAGGTATGGGTTTCCTTAGTCAGGAGGGCTATGCCTGTATTGATGTACTCCTTTTCCACACTCCACTTTCTCTTTATTTTCCACATTTACACAGGCACAATAAGGTTTGTTACCTAGCTCAATACCAGGTACCTTTGCATAAGGCACGTGTTACAGCTGAATGCACACTGCAAGGGCTTAGAGATGTATTCTAAAGAAGGAACACACAGAAGTAAACCATAATGTCTATTTCTGTCCTTTAACATTTTTAAAGCCCCTTTGTCCCCAGAATTACTGCAGCCTCTCAGACAGGAAAGCCACACACAGTGCTCCATTGCCCTTGTTGTCCTCCTCTACAGCCAGATAAAATACTCCAGCTGAAGGGTACTCCTGAAAACCTGCTTTTCACGGCTGATTTACTATTTAAATTATCTTTATGCACAAGGAAAAATATTTCAGTTGAAAACTTTGTTACAAGTTCTAATGTGTTTTAAAAAATACTCATTTAAAAAAACTGGAAACATCTCAGTTTTGTATTTCTCTCTTGTCCTCTGTCCATTTCCCCATTCTATTTGATGCTAAGTCCGTATATATATATATTTTCACCTATAGCTCACTTTTTCTGTTCTAGCTTTCTAAACTTCTTAACTTCCAAAGTTGTTGTATAATAAATGGACAGTTATTAGCTCATTCAAAAACAGAGATGTTCCCAAAAATTAGAAAGTGGAGAGGGCAAATACACACACACACAGAGTACATATGGCATTATCATTTTACCACATTTAATGATGAAGAATAAAAAAGGTGTATAGGAAAATAAATTCCTCAAAGCCCCTTCTGAAGGTATTATAAAATGAAAGAATCCACTCAATTTTTAATTTTGCAAACCAGAAATAGCTTCCAAGAAAAGAAACTGATTCATTTTTTTAAAAAATAAATCACCTCTACTGCTTCTCTTAACCTAAAATAAACAAGCACCACTTATCTGTCATCATGCATTGTTTCTGTTTTCAGCTTGCTGACAGTCTGCTACAAGTCCCTCTTGGGATTTTGCTTCTCTCTCAAAGCTAGGTAAGTGGTACTCTCCTGCTTCTCTTGGTATCTAATCCATTATTTCTGGATTGAAGATTTTATGCTTTTCTTTCAACACCTGTCAAAGGCATTTCCTTCTCCAAAGCCACCATCCTCTCTTTCCCAATTAATCACTTTCCTTCATAACCTAATCAATGAACAACTAAATGCTGATCGCTTTCCTGGAGAGGCAGTGGTAGAAGTCCAAGTGGTAAGAAAAAAGTAATCTAATCTAATCTGATCTAATTTAATCTATTTGAATATAAAATTCCATATCAAATACTAAAACCCCCATTTGTCCAGGCTCTCTAGGATTCAGAGGCCTGCCTAAGTAAAAATCGGTTTTCCAGGGATGGTACTGACACTTGTCAGAGTTTATAGTCTACCCACGGCTTTAGAAAGTTATTGTTAGTACCTGAAGGGAAGGTGACCATTTAAAATAAATGCTCTGCTTCAAAGACCCAAAGGGTCTTTCTAATGCTGTCCTATCTTTCCAACAGCTTGTGGTACCATGGTTAGGTTTTGATTGATTACTCACTTATCTAATTCTCACACAGTGACTCTGCTACCACTGAGAATACTTTTAAATCATCAATTTCTTCCATGTTTCTTGGGACAGGCCCCTATAGGATGCTCCTGAACAGTCTGGAGACTTGTACAAATGGACTCGTAGGCCTGTTCAAAATGATCTTGCTGGAGTATCTGTAGCCATGCAAGCAGGGAAAATGTCCTCAGGTGGGAATACTGGCAGGCTTCTCCTATCCAAGCTGTTGAGCATTCTCCATCACTATTCAGTTATAGAAAACTATTTGTAGGACACAGATTTTAAATCTCAGTTCTACAAATGTTACTCTAAATCACAGCATACATCTCCGCTATTTCCTCCCATTTTATGTGAACAGTATAGTAAGATTATCTGTGGTCCACAAATAATTTATCATATTTCTTACCCCTCAGACATCTCCCTCAAAGTCAGAAGAAGGTCTGGGAGACAGGGAATATACACATTCAACAGCTGCTCTCTGAGTTGTTGGTATGGTAACATGCACCTCTCCTTGATCACCTTTTTCTACATGTTTAACATATGACAAGCCTATCCTAAATCCCAAATTTTAATAAGCTTGGAGTCTTCAAAATACATTAATTCCCAAATTTGCCATACCCCTTCAAGATTCCAAATTAGATAACAGCTTTGTATTAAGTCTGGCCAGTAAACTGCATTGTCATACAGTGGAAAAAATTACAAAATAAGACCTGAGATTTGAACCTGCTTAAGCCAACACAGCTTATGTACTAAATGGGCCCATGTGCAATTTGGCCTATCCAGAATCATTTGCTCCACTGTCTTCATTCTTTGTCCTGTCAGGCTGCCCCAGGGCTTAAGCTGCTTGCATAAACTCCAGCTACACTGCCTCCCATGAGGTCAGCAGCACTCCCCAAGCCCAGAAGACAATTTTAAGCACAAGCACAGCTCCATGCTGGCTACGGGAGATTGGTCACATGCTTCAAGTATAGCAGCTCTTTTGGAGCACCTCAAGCTCCAAAGGACTGCCATAAGCTGCCACTCATTTCTTTTTAGTTGTTTGCATTGCTTCCAAGGCAGCTGTATTTAGATATGGAGAACACACAGAATAGGTGAGGCTTCTAAAAGAGCACAGTTTCCAGCTTCTCCTTGCTCCGTACCAGCTGTGCTAGGTAGTAGGTGCATGCCCTGTCTGAGGGACTCGGTGGGCTGTAGACAGATGCAAGAGCACAGTCCCTGTTTGCAGAGGCACTGGCAGGGGAAGAGGCTTGTCAGACAGACACTCCAATTTTGGATAGAGTTGGAAATAGAATCAGAAATAATGACTCCTCATCTCATGGGTTAACAGCCAGACAGCACACTATTGTAAACCACTCTGAGATACTTGGATGACAAATAAATGGGTAGACACAAAGTATCAGCAGTAAACCCTGACAGTAGCAATTTCTATCCAGTGAGATGATAGAAATCCAGTCAAGCGATTTGCTCTGCCTTCTAGTGGTGATCCACCCAAAGATTCAGCAAGAAATCTGTAGAGATTTTCAGAAGTCAGTACAACTTACCGTTTCAAAATAGTGTTCCCTTTTACAGGTTACTGTGAGACAGGGAGATCCATCAGACCTTTCTGTGTATGAGAGGATGCACCTTGCTCTCCACCATCCCACAACAAAAGCAAACAATCATGGCTCAGAGAGGGCAAACAGTTGGGCAGCTCTGACAGATGAAGCCAAGAATAGCAACCTAGTCCCACTTTTGATTTTCCAGCATAAAGGACCTTTCAGTTGCCCCATTTCTTTAAGCAAGTCAGCACAGGTATCAACTGCATCTAGTTGCACACAAAGGCAAAAACCTCTCTTCACAAGATTTAGTATATCAGATTTCTCCACCACTTATACAAAATCTTCCTCTCTCTGTCCCCTTCTTCATGGGGCTCTTGATTTTTTCTGCTTGATACATTTTTTCTGTATGCTGCCCAATCACTGGCTCTTCAGGGCACAGCACACATCCGACTGCATTTTCTTTTCCAATGTCTATTTTATTGCTTATAGCACATCCCATTGCTCCAAAATTAGCGTACATCAAGATATAAAGTCAGACCCTCAAAAAATACCCACATGTTAATGCAGTGAAACAGCTCAAAACGCAACCAGCCATTGCAACCCTTTGGAGTGTTCCCCTTCCGGCTCCATGTAGTGTTCACTTGAACAGCCCATCGTTACATGAAGTTTTCTGTTTGTTGCATGGGACGCTCCTCAGGACTAGGATCTCCTGTCCTCACCTATTTGCAGTGCTGTGTCCTCTCTCTCAAGAGTTACATCAGAAATGGTAAAAACGAGCAGCTTCCATGTCACGGTCTTTGCAGCGGGACAGAAAGCTGTGCATTCCCAGGAACTCACATGCTCCTTTCCCCCCCCTCACCTTGTTCACATTCTGAAATTCAAACCATTTCCCTGAGCAGGCAAAATGCAAGAGGGTGCTTCGCTCCCCTCCGAGACGGTGGAGAGGAAGCTGTCTGCACTTTAGCAGTCGCTGAATACAAATACTTTCCTTGCGTGAAGTGACTCCTCCCCAATCCTTCAATTTGACAATGAGGTCCTAAGTGCAGGAACGTTGTTACGCTTCTCTCACCTAAGGCACTCAAATCATGAGTATTTCAGTGGGGGAAAGGTGAGCCAGTTTGAACCAGTTTGCAAGAAAGATGAATGACAGCCCATCCCCAGAACCTGATCTAAGCAGCTTGTGAGTCTGAAAAAGCGCTATGATTATACTGTACCTCATTAGCTTTCATTCCTTTGCTTCTCCATACACCCTACAGGATGTGTGAAGCTCTCCATGGAAAGGAAACCTGGTTCAGAAGGGGAGGAGACCATGCCCTCAGGACGCCAGGTTTAGTGGAACCTCTTGAGAGGGGAGGCAGCGCTCGGGCGCTCTGGAGGAGCGTGCACAGGCTGTGGGGAAGGGCCACAGTGGTGCCACCTGCGCCCTTGTGAAAGATGGGCTGTCGTTCCAATGGATGTTACGGACTTGATGCAGAAATTGCCGTGCCAGATTCTCTGGACTGTGCTACGCGTGAAATCAAACTAGATGATCCCTTCTAGCCTTAAAATTTAGCTACAGTAAAATCTTATCATACTTCCCTTTTTCCCTTAATGTAGGGAATACTTCTTTGCAAAGCACAGCTACATTTGGTTTTTTTTCAGTTCAAGAGAGACAGCTTTCTTCACTGAGAAAATTCAGAGGTCATTTCCCCTCTCTGAGATTTACTACTTTTTGTTACTTGCTTTCTGAACCATGAGAAAAGAAAGTGTCTGTCTTAAAAGCTGCTCTCACTGATGAGAGCACAGCTACTCTGGGTGCCTTGCAAGAAGAGCTCCCAGCTTTTTTTTGGGCAGCTGTATCCATTTACAAACCAGACCCTCCCCCCCAAGTCTGTGTCTGTTTGCCTCTTTTTGAACTCGGTGGTTTGACATGAGTGAGGTTTTGAGCAGCCTAAACAATGCTACCAGTGAGATCTCGCAGATGATCTTTGAGTAAGGGATTGGCATCATAGACTCTTCCTCATGCTGGAGATCGGCAGCAGCAGCAGCACAAATGCCTGGGAACCCATTTTATAGGTTGATGTTAATGATCTATAGCATTACCACTGCTGTAGTCTCTCTGGAGCAAACAGTTGAGTGTGTTTTGCTAAAACTTTAAATGCTACAACTTCAGCCAGTTGTTATAGCAGTCTCCAGTCTCATCCTCCCAAATGCGAGGGAGTCAGGTCATGCACTCAAAGGTCAAGTAAAGGCTGATTCTTGAGAAAATGTGCATTACTCTGTGAGGCAAAGGTGATTTGACTCAAACCTTTGGCAGGCTGGTAAGGCAAGAGCACATAGATGTCCATCAGAAAACCTTCCCTAGGCATGCTAGTAACAGGAGCCAGGACTGATGGACAGACAGTATCTTGCCTCACTCCTGGGAGTCCAGAGTGACTTCCAATAGGAGACTATCTTGTGGTCTCAGTAAGGAAGGACACCATCTTAAAGGGCTAAGAAAAACAGCAGGCTTGAACCACACAATTCGTCTACACCCCTCAACAGGAGAACAGCAAAGGGGGCCAGTACTTTGCTTTCATTTCATATGTGCAAACACAACCCAGACCAAGGGTGTCCACACACTCAGTAGTTCCCCTGGGAGCCAGCTGGTTGGCTAGGGAGAAGTGGAGCCATGTTACATGACATCTATTTATTTTATGTATTTATTTATTCATTTTATATTGAGAACACACTAATCTTCAAAAATTCATCTTCTCAGAAGCTGCGAAATGCATTTTCCAATCTTGTTGACCCTTTGGCTTTGTGGAATCGCAGTCTGATATATTATCTGATAATCATATTACATACCCGAACGCTGCCTTTCATCCATTCCCTGGCACGGGCTGGTTACGAGTCACGCGAAAGGAATACCGATTGGGTGGCATTTACACACCATGCATCCTGACTGGCTACATACGCGAGAGCATGAAGGTCACCCACTGAATTGTTTTGTGCTTTAGTCAATATTGTCCCATGTACTCCAGCAGCCCTGTTTTCAGAGAGCATTATCTAATTGAAAACCAAATCTCTGCATCAGAATGCCAGCCAGGAGGCTCATCCAGGTCCCTCCCTTTCTCTATGCCACAACCACTTGTATTTGATACTAACAACTCCCATCTTTACCAGAAAAAAAACAGAACAAGAGCTTATTTGAACACTCTACACGAGCTAGCTGAAAGCTGAAATGGCAACGATGGGAGGGGTAAGCATGGTTTCTAAGGAGTTAGAAAAAAGCTGGGGAAAAGGGTAGCAATAAAAAATAGCTCCATGAATATTGACGCAGATCTTTAAAACATGTATTTTTGTGTTTGTGCTCCTTTTGCAGTTGCTTTTCAGACTTATTCTTGTGCCTTACCCTGAAGGAGCCCCAATGACTCCATTTGACAAATGCTGTTGAATATCTGAAGTAAGCAAGCGCCGTATTTGTACATTTATTTGCACCTGTAACCCAACCCGAAAACATTTTTGTCCTTACCATAAATGCATATCTATTCTGTCTCATCAAAAAGACCAAAAGTGCCTTAGGAGTACATAAAATCTAAAATTCTCATGGTTGGTGTCATGGAGATATTTTTGGGGAAAAAAACGGGGGCATACAAAGATCCTTGGCTTATGCACTGTTGAACAGGAGGGCAGGGGCAAACGTGCGCACAGAACCCAGGACATGAGTGCTAGCGTTTCAGTAAAGGACCACTGAGGACCACTGTGCAAAATGGCCTTCAATTACTGAGCATGTGAGCAGCTAAGAGTGATGAACCCTGCCAAAGATCTGCCCACACACTGCTGCCTGGGCAGGCATGGCTCACCCCTGCGCTTTGGCTAACCTTCCCGCAGCACAGCGAAAGCAGTCCTGCTCCAACTACTGCCGCTCAGCTTCATCCCAGCTATAGCCAGAAGGGACAGAAATTACAGAGAGGAAATTTAACCGTCTTCTCTGATTTCCTCTGTGGGGGGCTAAAAAATAGTGAGCCAGAAAACGCAGATGATCACATAATTGGTTATTGATGAGCACCAAGGGCAGCAGCAACTGTTTGCACTGATAGACAAATCTCTGATGGTGCATGATGTCAGCATTGATCTGCTTTACCAACAGAAGGAAGCATCCTTCCCGTGCAGGGTCAGGCACTAGAGACAATTACCCAGCAAACATTGGAGCAGGGAAGTGGCTGATCTCCTCAACCAAGAGATGCCTGCTGCTTTCCTTGCTGCTGCCATTATATTGCTGTGAAGAGAATACCTACAAAAAACCTGCCTGCTATGTGGTATGGGTGGTGGGGCTGCTGTGCAGGGCCGAAAGCTTTTCTGTTAAATCAAACTCTGCTTATTCAAAAATGAAAAGCATTTCCCTGGAATTTACACTTGGATCCCAAGCAGCTGATGGGGACTAGTGAAGCCCTGGAGAAGCAGATGCCATCAGGTGCTCTGTGTTTCCAAATCCTGTTCTTTCTTTCTCCTTGGTGAACTTTAATGGCACAGACCTGGGGCTCTTCAACTTGCTCTTCTTTAACTCTATATCTCCCACTGCTTTGTTATTTCCTTCCTCTTTCTAATGCCAAATACCTTGTTTTCTCTCCTTTCTCTACCCTGGCTCAGTACACCTCTGCTTTTCCCCTGCTACCAATGTATGAGTCTCTTCCCCTCCATGCTTTCCCACCTCCTATTCTGCATCCATTTTCTTTGGCCAGCTCTGCATTCCCCCCCGCCTTTTCCTTTCACTCTCTACATCCACGTCTGCCTTCCTTCATGCTCTCTTCCTCTGCCTTTTACCCTCTTTCTTTGCCTCCTGCCAATTCCAAGCCTGTCTTTCCCGCCATGCTTTCCAGTTCTTTTCTCCCCTGATGCCATTTCAAATATTGGCTGATTCTCTGCTCGCTTTCCTCTCTCTCTTTCCTCTCTCTCTTCTCCCCTCTTCTCTCCCTCAGGGACTCAAGCTTGTCTCTCCGCATTTGTTTTAGGGATGCCATTGCTGTGGGGTTTTAGACATTTGCAGGTTGGTTTATTTTTATCACCACCCCTCTCTCTTCCTGTTTAGCTGCTTGTCACTTCACTTTCCTCTTTCTGCCTACCCCAACCAAAGCATCATTACATCCTTTCTCTCCCTCAGCCCACCATTTCCCACAGAGGCCATTATTATTAACCATGCTGGGAGATGTATGAGCAGCGGTCAGAGGGTCAGCAGGGCTCTGTTTCAAATTGATGGGAATCAGAAATGGAAATGGCACAGCTGGCAAGGGGAAGCACCAAGTGGAAAGGAAGCAATGGCACCTCGCAGGCTGACGCTGCAGAGGGAGACGTGGCAGCCGAGCCAGAGGGGTCTGCAGCACCCACAGCCTGACAGCCGCACCTTAATCAACATCCCCCATCGAAAAGCCTGCTGCAGCCAGCGAGTGTGAAGGATTCTCAGTGATCCAGACACTGTCTGTTGCACCGTAGATCAAGCCTCATTTTACAGAAACACATCTCTCTCAGGCTCCTGACATCTCCAGGCCAGACAGAAATTCCTTTCAATTAAAGAGCTTGCAGGAGGATGTCCATTACTGCAGCAGGTATCTCAAGCGCAGGAAATGGGTGGAAGAGCAGCTGCCAGCACCGAGCCGGGGAAAGGAGGGAAGAGGCTATGAATACTGGTTTCTGATGTTGGTATGGGGAGAAGAGTCAATTCCCAGTGCAATGTCGTGATGGGAAGCGAGGAGAGCATCTCTGATGCTCTGATGCTCCCCCACCATGCATTGTGGCATGGTGGGGATATACCCCGTGACAATCTCCAAAACAGATGGAAATGTTTTGCGTTTGCAGAGAGGAGGGGCTTGCTCTTCCCAGCTTTGGAAAGTGGAGGAGGGCAAAGTGCAGAAGACATTCAGTGGCTGGGAGGCTCAGTCATCAGGTCTGATCAGCCTTGAGTCCCACAGCAGTGCTTATTTAATGAGCTACAGACATAGTGGTACCCTCAGTCTTGGCGTCCTCAAGGATGCTGTTTGTGAAAGACCAGTATGCTGGGATCCTGCTTGTAACAGGCATCATGGAGGGCAGCCTTCTTCCCTGCATGGGCGTCTGCTCCAAGCTCTCTGCCACCTACTGTTCTTTCACTCCCATAGCCCCCAAACTTCCAGCTCCTGGCATGAGGAGAGGCTCCAGCAACACTCCTGTCCCAAGCACCACATTTATAGGGTAACTAGCTGCTTTGGAGCCTGCCATACCCCTCTAGGGAACAGTATCCTGAGACAGGAAATGTTCTTATCTTCTTGCACAACACCTCAGAACAAGCTGCACTCTCTTTCAGATACTTACAGGGGCTGCATTGTTTTAATAACCCTGCTCCTTCACACGCTTGCAAGTCCAGGAATTTAAAGTAAAGTTACCTTTTAAAACGGCCTCCAGAACAATGAAAAATGCATATGGGAAAGGATTGCTTAAAATTGCTCAACCAGCCCTGTCTCTGCTGCCTTTCCCCACAGGCATCATTTAGTTATTGCCTGCATACAAATTAGGCAGGCTTTGACGGAAGAGCTATTGACAAGGGTACCTCACTCCATTTTCTTTTCCTGACCTGGGGAATGCTGGAGAGGAAAGAGCCTCCATCACAAATGATCAGAAAAAGGACAGAGGGAGTGCTTTGGTACACGGTTATTTGCCATGCCCTCACCTCTACTAGGCTGATGTCTAGTAAACAACAGGTAGTAGGTGGTCTGGTCCTTGGGTTGGCAGGCTAGCCAACTAAATGAGTAGCCTTTGCTAACGTTAGTGTTTTGACAGTATTTTTACATTTGAAGTAATTTTCAGAAGATCTGTTCTGGACAACTCTCCTGAATGAAGCTGTCTCCTTGTGAACCTAACATTTCCAGCATTTTAAAGACAATGCACACCATTTGCCATAGCAATGTGAAGACAGGTCCAAGTGGACTCTGTTTACAACCTTAAATTTGAATTTCCAAGCTAGGGTTTGAGAGGGGGGAAACAGGGAATTTGCAACATTCCATCCTAATTTACTGACATTGTATAACCGCTAGATTAAAAAAAGAATTGGCAAAGGGAGAGACAACATACAGGCAAAATGGAGGGATGTGACAAAGATCTGCAAAACAAGTAAGACCATAGTCACAAGGCAATGTTTGCCATTAGTTATATTCATTTTTGAGGCTGCAAACATGCAACCTCCCTGTTTAGGTACAATTCCCTGTACAATTTCCAGACACTGACATCCTGGCCATGAAGGCTGTAAATTTTGACAAGTCTTGAGGCCTTTCCAAACTATATGAAAACAATTTTGATTATATAACTGAGTTTCCCACCCCACTCCACTTTTTGTCATCAAAGTCATCTTTGACAAGAGCAGTTGATTAAATGCAGTTGGAGCTTATGAGACATTGCTGGGAAAAGGTTCCACATGTGAAACCCAGCTCAGTTTTTGACTCATTCTCTCCTCCAAGCTCTGTAATACATACTTTCCTGAAAAACTGTTCCCTGAACACAAATTAAGGACTTCAAGGCATCTTGCGTAATTTTTTTTCTGCAGGGAAGCTTTTCGAGTGAGAAAGCTTAATCCTTGAGTGAGCTGGGTCCTGATACACACACCCGTAGTGTCAATTCCACAGATAATGGCAGCCACAACGCTATTATATTTTAGCATAACATAGGCCAATAATATGGAAAGTCTTAGACAAATTTATTCAACATTTTGGAAGCATTTTAAATGTAGACTTTTAAAAATGCCTACAAGCTACTGTGTGGACAAGGAGCTTCATAGTGGTCACAGTGTTTTCTGGAAGACAGCTGCAATAATGAAATACTTCTGCATCCCCATAACCAGAACTCATGAAAAACATTCACCCTTACAGAGGATAATCTTTTCCAGTACAGCTGGGGATTTAAGCCAACAACTATGGGCAAATTACAAGAAGCCATGAAAAAAAGTTAGAAAAACATTTAAGGAATTAAATCAATCCATTTTCACAAGCTGTCCTCTGTTCAACACCTCAAGAGTGGTCTGAAACTTTTCAGAATGCTTCTAACTCAGTTTAAATTAACACAAGTAGTTTTTCAGACAGATCAAGTTTGGCTGAGTAGCCTAGATTTGGAGGCATGGGTAGGTGCCAAGAGGCGTGTTACAGCTTGATCTCTGTGAAGAGTAGAGTTTCGTCAAAAGGCAGAGATACTTGGCTTTCCATTTAAGACACCACAAATTCTATTTTGACTACAGTAGCCACAGAAGTACTGGGGAAAAGAAAATTTTATATGGCAAATCAGCTGACTAGATGGCTCACACACTCTCACATACATATGCAGATGACATTACTTGTCTTCTGGGATATGAGTAATGCCATACATGAGAAACACACGGAGTATTTTCTTAAAAGTGACTAATGCTTTAAATGACATACTCTGATACCAAGCGATGTCCGATCATTTTTTAAAGGCGTTTGTTTTACAAACAAATTGAGTTCCTGAAAAATACTCACCAACAGTTGTCACACAAGGAAGGAAGGAGAGCAGAGACAGACAGACAGATGAGGGAGATGAATGGTTAGCAGAGTTTTGGGCAGGATCTGCTAGTACATTACATATCAGATACAGGAATAAGGGAACATAAATACCAGCATATCCCTTGTGACCACTTAGTTTCAACAAGAGAAACAAGGACTTGGGCTCCGTAACTCCGCTAGCGCTCACCTAGAGAGAAGTGCAGCAATCCAAAGAGAGCAGAGGGCCCCAGAGGCTGTGCATAACTCAGCACCACTATTATTCTTTCTAAGGAGATTATAAAACTCTTCTAGAGCTGGGGTGCCACAAAAGAGGAAGAGAACTAAAAAGAAAGTAAAATGAGTAACTAAATCATCTATTTCAGCTGAAGGTCTGTGCAAACTGGGAACATGAGAACTCTAGGAAGTCTGGGTTGACTGAGCTGTGCTGGAGAACCACCATGCACGTGTTCTGCTCTGTGCCTAGTACTATCCAGCCTTTTAATGGGAGAAACATTTGAGGGGTGCTCCAAAGCAGCAGTGAGGGGTACTGGTCCAGCTGAGAGGAAGGGCTGGGAGAAGAGGAAGGGTGAAGAGCACTGGTCTCCTCCTCAGGGTTGCCCAACAACAGGAAAGTGAGCTGCTATCAAGGCAAAGGGCCTTTCAATTTTCACCAGCAGAACTTCACAACCCTTTCCTCCAACACCCTAAGCTCAAAGATGTGTAAGAGCTCTGCAACTCTTTATTCAACCCCTTCACCCATTTGTAAAGGCTTTCAGGGATAACCATTCTACCCTGCCCTTTCACACACAGTGACCAAAAGCCAGTGACAGAATACCTGACACTTCATTTTTGCAATCGACCTTTATTAAACTGCCTCCTAGAAAGACCCTCTCTGTGGCATGGAGAACAGAGGAAAAGCTAAGGGTTTCCTAGGAGGAGAAAATGTACCCATGTCCATGCCTGCAGCACTGCCTGAGCTTGACACTCTGAGGACATAAAACCTTCCCTCCCAGGTAAGGTAGGGGTGCCTTATGTGCCGAGGGGGCAAGGAAAGTCGTGTGCTGGACCTCACCTTAGCAAACAGGAGGTAGAGACAGGCAGAGCTGAGTTTGCTTGGCACTGGTAGCATCTCAAGGCCTCCCACAACAGTTTCCTGCATGACCCCCAGCCTGCTAAATATGCCAATAAGTTACTGCGTTAACACTCATTGATTTGTGGGAGCTGCCCATGCCCAGCGTAACCTCCCTTGACCACTCACGCTGCTGTACCCTGCTCTGCTGTGGCTTCAGTAAAGTTGGCTGTACTCTGCCTCTTGACAGGACTCAACGTGTTCCCACCTCATTGCTCCACAATGCTAGATGGGTTAGATGTATCCTGTGGCACATTACCAAGAAAAAATTACTTCCCTATGACTATGACACCAAGTGAGGAACAACAAGGAGTCAAAGCCTCATCGACAAGGCAGAAACACAATCTTAGGTGGAGAGTGGGACTTGGGGCATTCAGTCTCCAGCTCATCCAGCCTAGAGACTGGAGAAACACCCTCACTTCCAAACACATTCATGTTTCCCAGACTGTCAGGAGAAAACCAGACAAGGGGCAACCCTTGGCTGCTTTTAAAACATTTCTACATTGATTCCTCCTTGAGATACAAAGCAGTGAGTGAGATGAAATCTCTTCTTACTCAAGCCTTATTTTTCATAATTATGCATCTTTAGTGTTTCATAACGACCAATTTAATCACTTTTGCCGTTTAGAGGGCTATAACAGCCAATCATGGTAATGGGCTTGGTATTTGGTAGGAACCATTTAACGCCCAAGAGCCCTTGTTCTGAGCCACTTGATGCCACTTAAGTTTGACAGACAGACTCTCATTAGCACAAGTTGCAAAACCTCTCAGATGAAGCTCATTTCTTTTAAACAAACTCTGCTCAGTGATCCCCAAAGTCTCTGAGAGAGGAAATTTTTAGCTCACTTCAGATCCATGCAGGTCTGTGGAAATCAATCAGCCTATTTTGCCATGCTGGGGGCTTTCTATGAAATTCTCTACCTTTCCTCCTCGTAGTTGTTCTCTTGCACCTTGCATGAAAGCTCAGTTCCCCCATGGCCAGCCACTGCCTGTCTCCTGGAGGGCCACCTGGGGTTATGTGACCTTTCCTTTTCACACATAACCCTCTTGGATAAGCTTCTGCTTCACACTGACCAGCCTGCACATACTTCTAAGGGACAGCTCTCAACCCAATTGTTTCTTGCTGGGGACAACCAAATACACATTTGGAAACCTTTAAAAATATCTGCAGATCTCTGGCTGCTGCTAGCACTGCTGCCCTTGCCTTTGCCAT
>NW_010526837.1:41970-49790 GCF_000687285.1 Phaethon lepturus
AGCTAGTGATCCACAATGCAAAAAATAAAGCTCAGAGCATCTGAACTGCTTTAGATGCTCTCCAACACACATGCAAGTCTGCATCCCAGCTCACATGATGCCCAACAGATTTGACAACACTCACAGTCCAACAATGCTGAATATTTGCTTCAAATGCAACCAAAGCAGGACTCCCGAAGTAGCTGCGAGGACGAGGAGTGGGATAGCAGGGGGTGCTGCAGGTTGTGTTTGCCAAACACGTGGATGGAGGCATGTGAGAAATCTAACGCTACTGCAGTAAGGGTATGCAGGGAAGGATAGAGGTTTTTAGTCAAGGACTTACATAGCAGAAGGGATGGCTTCCCCTCAAAGCACTTTGTGTTCAATGGGCAGGCTAACGACTCAGCATTACTATCAAGGAAGGATGTCAGATCTATGATGTCTGGTTTAAATGCATCGAACCTGTTCACTTCTGCAATGTTCCCCAAGAAGAGGTTTGCCCTCTACATTTTCTCTCTTTCCCATTATATCACAACCATTGTACATGCAATGAGACTGAAAGTTGTAATTGTAGGAGTGCTAAAAGGAAAATACATTGATATGTGAACAGTTATCTCCCGGGTGACAGAAGAAAGGCATATTTTCTGGCACAGTCTGATGGGACAGAGCAACATCTCACCCTGTGAACAGTCTGAATGCTTCAGTAAGGCAACTAGGTAAAAAACACAACATGGTGAGCTAAAGGAGTCGACATCAGTTCTTAGAAAGGAAAACCCCATATTCAACACTACTTGCAGCTAATATCAACATCTTCTAGGCCTACTGCTTTCTGACACATGAAATGGTGACCTGAGAGAATGGATGATGGGTTGCGCTGTATCTAAACAATCTACATGGACCCTGTGTCTAAACCACTGTTTGGCTCAAGTACAACTCAGTGCCATAATTAAAATGGACTCTGTGTTTCACCAGGCACATACAAAAAAAAAAATTACAAGACACTGTGTGCACCTGTCCAAAGCTGAATAGAGCATTAACCAATGTTACGACACATTACTTGAGAAATAGCCTGATGCCCCTTAATTAGAGGCTGCCTGCTAAGGTACACTCAGCTGGAGAAGAGTTAAGGTTGCATTTGTAACCTTAAAAATCTCACCTTAACTGGCTTGTGAGTGCTTAACTGTGCAACTTTAATGTGTTCTTTTCAGAGCATTTTTATTGAGCCATTATTAACATCAGTTAGATACAATCTACCATTTCCCAGATCCCCCTCCTCTCCAGCTGTTACCGAGTCACACGTAACACGAGATTCAAAGAAAGCATTTAACTCAACCTCTGCTATCGTTCTCCAGACACCCAGCACCACTAATTCCCTAGCAGCCTCCTTAAACGGGACTAGAGTTTTGGTTGCTATCTTGCATGCCCTCAGCCAGCCTGCACATTGAAGGAAATCCTCTACTGAAAATTAATAAGTTCCCCTGACACTGGCTGCTCATTAATCTATTATTTTACTCCTCTAATTACTTTTGTCTGTTTGAGTTAACAGTCTCCTTCCCTCATCTTCCCTGGGTCTCACACAGGAGATGCCGCATGGCAAATGTGACTTTTCTTTGTCCCCAAGTCCCTTCCAGTCTCTGCTCTGAGCATGGACTGTGAGACCCATCCTCCCATTTCCTGAGGCACAAGCTGGCCTCCCACATGGAGTGACTTGCCTCTCCACATGCCTGTATTTCACCCAAGTTACGGTACATGCAGCTCCAGGCTTCTGAGCCGGGGCTTGCTGAAGCAACATCTAAGGAACGCAGGCTTTCCATTTCCACCTGTGTCAACCCCTGGAAAGCTTCTGAGAGATACAAGGAATCCCCCTCACAGCAGTCAAGTGGGTGTAGATCTCCTCACAGGAAATGGGGGCACTTATAATTTCACAGTGCAAAGACCATCTGTCTATATATGCCCTGACTTCCTTTTACAATAGCAGCCTCTACCCAAAGGCTAACAGTCAGCACAGACCAACTTTAAGTCCCTTGGGCAGAAGGGGAGACAGAAGCAGGAACCAGTTATTTATTTGCTTGGAAGATGCTCAAGTGCAGCAGAGATAAATGCAGTAGCACA
This sequence comes from Phaethon lepturus, assembly GCF_000687285.1. Taxonomy (NCBI): domain Eukaryota; kingdom Metazoa; phylum Chordata; class Aves; order Phaethontiformes; family Phaethontidae; genus Phaethon; species Phaethon lepturus. The sequence continues at coordinate 44,062 of NW_010526837.1, forward strand.
AGTGAGTATGTCAGAGAGAGGCTGGAGTTGCAAAGTTTGGAGCCTGATCTAAGCTTCTGCAGTTCAGGGAATTTATGAAATTTTGTCTCTTATGATTGACACTAAAAGTACTTTGTCCCCTTCATGCAGCTGTAGTTTAGGCTGTACAGACAGGCTTTGGACAGCTGTACAGATGCATGCCCCACAGTCAAAGGATGGCAGATACCATATGACTCTGGATATCGTCTGTCTTCTCCTCTTTTATTTGTCATGCTTACTGCTATGTTTCACAATTCTACCATTAAGGAAATGCAAGCCTTTAAGGTTGGTGCATAAGACTGGTAAACATCAAAAAGCTTAGCTGTGCAGCAAAATGCATGCACAGACACCAGCATGGTGAACATACAAATGAACACACAGTAAAACGCTCACAAATAATGCATACAGCAGTGTGCACCTGCATACTCATGTGGCTTTTGCAGATCTACAAGCTGCACAGCAGGTAAGGATGGTAGTAATGACATACGCCGACCGTTTCGGTACACGTACTGAGACGACCCTGCCAGCAGTTCTCAGCCAGGCACATGCAGCAGGGCAGTGACCTGCAGGCACCTTACGAGGAGCTGAGGAACCCCCTGAGAGGCTGCATTGCTCCTCCCTCTGCCTACCCCAGACTGCAGCCAGCTCATCTCCCACTGGTGCCTTTCCCAGGACAAAAGGTGGGACATGGTGTGGGCTCTATGAGCTCCCCAGTAAACTGTGCCACGGATACAGTCCTGTTCTCACTCCATGACCCTTCCAATCTGCCACAGCCCTCAGACAATACGACGACTGAAATCTCTCATGATCAATGGCTTTCCCAGGCCATCACTACCTGCGTTATGCTTTTCTTGCTTGCAGCTTGTGCTGATCCTTTGGCAGGATATGCTCATCCTTCAAATGGCTCAAGTCCCAAACTGGGCATGAACTTCGAAGGCTGCATCATACCGCAGCAATTGCTTCCCTGCACTCACCATCCCCTCCCAGCCTCCCTGCTGCTGCCTGCTTTGCTCCCGTGCTGCAGCAATGCTGCGGTGGGCACTTACGGAGAGTTTAGGAGAAAGGATGATTTGTTCAGCCAGTGCATGAAAAAATACAGAGTACATGAGAAGAGTCATATTTTTCAGGTGCTGTTCAGAAAGAAAAAGCAACTGAAGAAGAAATAAGAACAACACTTTTGAACATGCACCTCCTAAAAAAATAATCCCCGAGTCATGTTTTCAGTCTCTCATGTTTTTCTTCAGACAGGAAAGGGAGGCATTTTCTGAAGACACACTTCTGAAATGCTCAGAAAAGAGGCTGAGGAAGGAAAAAGAGCACAAGTGTTCACAACATCAGGGCCTGCTGCAGCCTTGCATTACTGAAATAGCTCACTACCTTCAGCTGGGAGACACCCACTCCCACTACAACTGCGCTCAGAATTGGGAGAAGAGCTCCACGCCACAGGAGGCTGAGTGACACCTGACCTTGCTGTGGCCATCATGGCAAGCAGGTTTGGGTATCTTGCCCCCAAAGTTGTTTTTTTCTTTGCTGTAGGCCTCTCTCTGTACAGGAGATTCTTGCAAATAACCCTCCTTCTCCCTGTACACCCTCCCCCCCCCACCTTTCACTCGCTCTCTCACTATTTTCCAGCTATCACTAGAGCTGGGATATAGAAGCTGAGCAGCTTCATCACTGGGATTGGCATGGGAGTAGAGACAGAGGCAAGAGACAGATGATTGTGTGGGAGAAGCGAGAAGGGGTGAAGGTTTTGGGGCTGTACGGGGAAATCCTTCCAGACACGGCTGTCCTGGTAGGACCCATGTGCTGCAGTAGATGCTGACATCCACAGTCAATGGGGTCCTTAGATGAGAGGAGGCAGTAGCTCTGGCTCCAGTGCAGAGTATGTCAGGCACAGCAGTCAGTGAAGCCATTGAGATCAGCTGAAGCCACATTAACAGCATAATAACAAAAATTGTGAAGTCCCTCTCTTTCAATGGAAAAAATGCAGGGAACAGCTATAAGCTACTACTTTAACTTTCCCCTTTTATTAGTGTGTGTCTCTCCCACTGTGAGGAGAGAGTGAGAAATATGCTTGCCTAATGTGAAAGTACTTAATGGATTACAGCTACAAGGGGAAAAAAAAAAATGCCTGTTCCCCAGAAATGCCAAAATACTTGTGAGGCTTTGCTCTCCTCTGCCATGGGACAGGAGAGAGAAATCAAAGCTGTCAAGAAAATGAATGTTTCACGCACCAACAGTGTTTGTACTGAAACAGCATTGCAGATGGGGCAGTATTACAATAGGAGGGATCTCTGTGCAGTGTATGCGTCTCTGGGCACAGAAGGAAGAAATCAAAGCCCCCCTCTCTGTTGAGGAAAGAGCATGTTCAAGACTTAAGTTTATTATAGGTGAGGAACGGGGCAGGGGGGTTCCTGCTTATGGGCCATGCACTAAGAGGGGACTTCTAAAAAAGTAAAAAATATGGAGCCAACGGAAATGGGAAGCAAATAGAGGTTGAAACAACTTTGGACACCTTCTGGAGAAGCCCTGAAAAAATTGAAACTTTGGCTTGTTTCCCAGACTTTTTGCGAGCCAGCATACTTTTCTTTTTTTTCCCCTATAATGTTGGATAAGATGAAGACTAGACCAAAAGAGAAAAAGACATATCAGAGTCCTAAAACAAACTGGGAGTGTGTAAGAGGCAAAGTGAGAGGTTTCTGTGGAAGATGAGACCACACTTTTGCCAGAGAAGATTTTGAGGATGCAAGGGGAGAAAAAAGGGAGGAAAAAGAGACTTGGTTTAAAAAAAAAAAAAAAAAAATCCCCAGTTGCCCCCCCAGTTGCCCTCCAACTGCCCCCCTGAACTGACACTGCATTCTAAAATCCAGGCTCAAACAAGTACCTTCTAAATCTTAAATTTCCTTATCAGGTGAAGGCAGTTAGAGGGGGAGAGGGTTGTGACATGAGAAGAGCTGGCACAGTAACACCACAATAAAAACACCAAACCCAAACAAAAAACCCATCCCAAACTCCCCAAAACAACACTCCTTCTCTTCACAACTGTTTTACTGAGGTTTTAAGACTGCAGCAGCAAAGTGGGATAAATCCAAAGAGTTTAGATAACCAGAAAAATCCCCTTCCCACTACCTAGTGCCTACAAGGTTGACTTGTGGTGACTCTGGCTGAGGGTCTTCTGTTTGTTAATCTTCTTCAAGCATAAAATGGCTTCTCCTGTGCAACAGAAAGTGCAGTAGCATGGCTTTGGACTCAGGCAGTAATGAGAAGCAAACAAACACAGGACACAGTGATCAAAGTTGCCCATGTGAACGATATGGCCTTCTTAAATCTCATACCTTCAGAGAGCTCTGTGTTTCCCCCATGTTCAGTGTTCAGCCCTGCAAGGATGCCAGCATGCACTGAAGGAAGATACATGAGCGAGCAGGCGTGCGAGATCATCTGTGTCTTTCAGTTCAGGTCTCATCCCGATCTCTTGTGACTGAGCCCCAAAGCATGAAGTTTAACACCCTTTTCAGTACTTTTGTTGTGAATAACAAGACTATCCAGATTTGTTCACATTATCCTCAGGAACACACAAATCATTCGAGTCTTGCCAAGTTCTCATCTTTAAATACCTTTCCACGGCAGTGAGTTCTACAGCTGTTTATAAACATATTATATGTATACCATCTCAATTACACAGAGCATGCAGGCACTCTTCTGTATTCTCTACCCCTTCTAAACTTCCCAGGCTATGGTAAATTTGCTAAGACTCAATGAGAATTTCTAGCACCCTCTAGGGAGAATCATACTGGCATATTTGACAAGCCTTTCCATCTCCTTTCATTTTATGCTGTGACATGAAACTTGGGTGTTGCAATCAATACTCATCTGCTTTGCTCTAGACTGGTTTTTATGCTGTGATTACCACTGTAATAACTAAGCTTCTTTTTTGAGCCAAAGTGGGTATCCTTAGACTGTCAGGTGGAATTTGTGAGAATGCAGACTGTTCTCTTCTCTATGAAACAGACTTGCTGAGCTGAGTTGGATCAGGAATAAGATACCTGGTGGTTTTATACAGGTTTCACACTCTGTAGCTGCTCTAGGAAAATGGAATTGTTTGTTCCTCAGCTGGTTATGCACAACCAGTAAAAGCCTCAATTGTTCAACCTTGAGCTGAGTCCCATAAGGATCAATGTAGCTTTGTCTCCCTGCCACCACCTCTCAGGCTGCCACCTTACATGGGTACCAGTCTCATGGCACTTGCCACAGCACCCAGGAGCAAGGCCCTCAGGAAGGTTTCAACCACTGATGGGGTTGGAGCAGAAACATGAATGGGACTGTTCCTGTAGGCTCGAGTACAAGCTGCTCAGGACAGGAGCTGTCTTTTTCTTCTGTGTTTGTCTGCCCATCCAGGACAAAAGGATTGGCAGCAAGATCTCTGGTAAAGATCTCTGCAAACACCTTGCAACAGCTGTCCATGTTCATATTGCTGCTAACGCAATTCACAAGAGGCCACTTTTTAGGGTTTCCATTGAGAGGGAGTTTATTGATAAGAATATGAACATACATGAATCTTTATTTTTCCCAGGAAGCTCTTTTTCAGTGAACCAGGCATCTAGCATGGCTCTGAATAAGATGGAGAGATGAGGAATGATTAATGATAAAGCCTCTGGACTGTGATCTCAGCAGCTTATGGGCAGGGAGAAGTTGCATTAGCCTGAATAAATATAAGTCAAGACAGATGTGAAGTAAAACAAAGATGATCTCACAAGCAGGTATTGCTTACCGCCTCTAAACTATCTTACCGGGTTCTTTTCTTGGCTGTGTTTTTATTGTTGCCTTGGTGCATGGTACAGGGAAAACAGAGCACCTCCTAACATAACTAGCCATAGATGGAGAGGCTCCCTGTGGTAGCCGCACAGAACGTGTCAGTGTGATGAATGATACATGGCCCTGTGCTAGGACCTTGTCCAGGCTGTGGTGCAACTACTGGAAATTTGATGTGACAGCATTCAGTGAGGAAAAAATAATCTATACCTTTGTGGGCCATGGATCATGTAAGTTATGAGTTAGTTAATATTAGGGAGAAGAAAATAATAGGGTAAGACCCACTCTTTGTATAAAGTCACAGAGGGGAGAATCTGGGTTTTGTTCTTTTCAAGAGATGAGAGACTACAGCATAGCCCCTAGTGAAGTATTTGTAATGCTGACAACTGCTGACTGTTGTAGTCTGTATAGGAAGTCATCAATACTCATCCCCACTCTAACTGAACATATCAGAGTTTCCTGACAAATCCAGTTCAGAGGGCTGCTATGGTCTTTTCCATGGCTTATCATCACAAACTGGGATGGCAAAAGTCATAGGGCACAGCAGGCTTAATAAGCCTGCAGCTGTGTCCTGAATCAGGAACGGCATCAAACTATGAGCAGGGAGGTGCTGACCTGCTGCTGGAAGCTGCAGGTCAGCGATCCCAGAAGAGAGGTCTGCTGGCTGGAGGAGAAGACCTAATGAAGTTGTTTGTGCTCCCAGGCAATGCTTATTAAACTACCCACAACTAGTTAGACCAGGTTGCCAGTGTCCTACAGCATACAAGCCTGTTGGATAAAGAAGGAAAGGGTCTGGCTGACTCTCTCCACCTGCTCTGTCAAAACCCAGTTAGTCAATCATCTGCAGAGGAACAGAGGTGGAGAGCAAGGACCTGCATCATTTACAAGGAATATCATTCCTG